>NW_026732404.1:0-15000 GCF_028476545.2 Physella acuta
AAATAAGTCAGAATTTTAATAAAACCTTACCATCCGTTTGTATAACTTATTGACAAACTTTAAAAATACTGTGAATCTATCTGCAAAGTTTTTTTGTAGAACTTTATTTTATTCTGCACTAAATAAAAAAGTATTTTTGTAAAACCGTTCCATCCACTTGTATAATTTATTGACCAACTTTAAAAATACTGTTAGTCTATCTGCAATGTTTTTGTATAACTTAAACTTAGTCTGCATAAATAAGTCAGTATAGCAGTTCATAATTTGTGAATTTGACACTACCCCCCCCCCCACACACACCCAAATAATTTGAATCTATCTGCAATTTTGCAGTAGAACTTAATTTAAATTCTGCGCTAAATAACCAATTGACCAACTATAAAAATAATTTGAAGCTATCTGCAATGTTCATGTACATCTTAAAGGAAGTCTGCACTAAATAAATAAGTATTTTAGTAAAACCGTACCATCCGCTGGTATAAATTACGAGCTGACCCGCGACGTAACATACGCCGCTATCTAGTTGTTTTATTTTCTGCTTATCAGCAGTTCATAATTTGTGAATTTTACACTACTCCCCCCCCCCCCCCCCCCAATAATTTGAATCTATCTGCAATGTTTTTGTAGAACTTAAACTAAGTCTGCACTAAATAAGTCAGTGTTTTAGTAAAACCGTGCCATCAACTTGTACAACTTATTGACCAACTTTTACCGGGGGCAGAAAACGGAAGTAGTCATTGATTGGTCAGTCAAAGACCGCTAGACAAACATAGCCTGCCGCTTCCGTAGTGCCTCGCCCAACTGAACGGCCCCGACACGACGTAATTCAGACGGTAAAGACACTTCGTCGCTTTAAATAATACATTTCGCGTTTAATACGATTAAACGCGGTAGTGAATTTTAGTCGCTAGAAACGTTTATACAATTAGCGTGACACTTTTAGGGTAAGTAAACATAAGTGATTTCATTCATTTGAATGTGTGTGTGGGGGGGGGGGGGGGGGGAGGGTCGATCCATAGATGCAAAGAAAAGAAAATATATTTCACGAATGTTAACTGTGTTGTTCATTGTTTTTATTTTCAGGAATCTCTTCAGGAGGGGGGGGGGGAGTTGTGCTCCCCGAAACACATCTACCCCCCCCCCCCCCCACGAATAAAATATAATTTATATACAAAATATATACTTTTACCATGCCCTCCCTCCCTCCTCCACCCCCCACCCCAACCCCCTTGAGAAAGATATCTTAAATAAACTCTGGTCTTAAATTACTAGTGTATAGGCTGATAACTGGATATTCTATGCTAGTGTATACAACGTTTTAAAAATGATTAAATAAATTTGGGTAAAAAAAAAATGTAAAAAAAAAAGAAATAATGAGAATATGAAAAAAAAATATTTATATAAATATATTTTTAAAATAATTACACCGTTTAAGGTAAAAAAAAATATACAGAAGATCACGTTGAAATAATAATTGCTTAAAATACATCAATTTAAAAAAAATAATATATAAACAGCGATGTAGAAAAACATAAAAATTGCGACCCAATGGAAAACTTTATCGAATGTAAGGCAAAATTGTTTTATCAGAATATAATGTGTAAAAAACAAAGCACATCTTTTTGTTTTTGTTTACCAGAATCGCAATCAGACTGAATAGGATCAGAGGCGTAGCGAAGGGGGGGGGGGGGGGGGTGGCGGGTGCGGACCGCACCGGGTGACACCATTTAGGGGGGTGACACCAAGGCAAAAAATAGCAAAGTATATAGAGAAAACTTTGAGGGGAGGGGAAGTGCAAATCGAAAGTTTGAGGGTGGTGCAAATCGAAAATTTAAACTTTGTCCCCGGGAAGGGTCGTTACGCCTCTGGGTGGGGGGTGACACCATAAAGTGCCGCACCGGGTGACACCCGACCTCGCTACGCCGCTGAATAGGATGCATACATTTTCAATGAGGTAAATACACAGACTATCATTAGTGGATACTTATAAACTAAAATTAAATTCCCATGTTATAAACAGTGAAATAGTTATAAATTAAAATAAATTGCTCGGGCAAATGAGGCTCTTTAGCTGGGGGCAACCACTATTCTAGGAGAGACAACTCCAAAATCAAACAACTGCTGCCTTGTAGTTTGTTCTTGGTTGGACAAAGGCTATTGAAGCAAATCAAAAAAAAAAAGAAAAGCATGCTGAAATCGGAGTCAATGGCCTCAATGGCGCATAACCAGATGACACGTATACTTAATTGTGTTGGAGGCAGTGGCGTAGGCAGGGGGGGGGGGTTTGGGGGGGTCGTAACCCCCCCCCCCCCATAGACCCCTCGGTATATATATAAAAAGTATGCGGGGGGTGCAAATCGAAAGTTTGAGGGGGAGGGATGCAAATCGAAAGTTTGAGGGGGAGGGGTGCAAATCGAAAGTTTGTCCCCGGGTAAAAATTGGACCCCCCCCCTTAAGACGATCCTGGCTACGCCACTGGTTGGAGGGGATACCTTCCAACACTAAAATTAAGTACGAAGAAGAAGAAGAAAAAAATATTGTGTCGGAATGGCTTTAAAAAAAAGTGCAATTAAATTAGACATGTCTAAAATACATCCTAGAATTTGTCTAAAATAGGTAGCCACAATGGAATGTCTATGGGAAATTGTTTAGATATTTGTTTGCTTTATTGAAGTTGTTCCAGCAAAAATGGCCTAAACTATAGTTCTATCGAGCAAAGCTTACATTATTGTTCAATTGAGAATGGCCTACATTATTGTTCTATTGAGAATGGCCTACATTATTTTTCTATAGAAGTGGCCTTATTTATGTTCTGTCCAGGTGGCCTAAATTATTGTTTTATCGAGAATGGCCTAAATTATTGTTCGCTCAGGAATGGCCTAAATTACTTTTATATCAAAAATAGCCAACGTTATGTTCTATAGAAAAGTGCCTAAATTATTGTTCTATCTAGTTGGTCCTGCAACTTTTTTAAACTAAATTATAAAATTAGCGCTTACAAATATCCCCTGATATATATTGTTTTATCGTAGTCTATACTTAGCATGGCCAAGTATAATCGAAACTCGATAACGGTGAAATGAAATCCGTGTGTAGACTCCAACATGACACACGTCCTCACACACATTAAAACCCTCGTAAAAAAAACGATAAAACCGCGCACAGCTTGACACACAAATCCCGCGTTGTTTTAACGTGTTGTTGTGCTGGTACTAGTAAACAAGCCCGTCTAGCTGCGACAGGTGTACGGGCCTGAGTTGTTTTTTAATTTGTTTCCATCTAACCCGGGGTAAGCCACAACATGTGGGAAGGCACTGCGCAAACACCCGCTCATTTAATAAATGAAGGTAATTTATTTCCAGTTAGCGTGGGCGTGCTTGGGTTACCATGCAATGGGTTGTAGTGTGAATGAATTAGCTTGGGAATAGTAATCTATTTTGATAGATAAAAGAAATATTGTTAACAAAATATAACAGTATGGAAATTGAATTTTATTATTTTTAAGCATGCACTGGGTTGTAGTGTGAATGAATTAGTTTGGGAATAGTAATCTATTTTGATAGATAAAAGAAATATTGTTAACAAAATATAACAGTATGGAAATTGAATTTTATTATTTTTAAGTATGCAATGCGCTGTAGTGTGAATGAATTAGTATGGGAATTGTAATTTATTTTGATAGATACAAGAAAAATTGTTTAAAAAGAATAAAAGTATGGAAATTGCATTTAAAAATTTTTAAACGTATAAAAATGGGTGATGTATTTACTACTTGATTGCATTTAAAATAGATAATACAACTAGAAATAAACGTATAGTCCATTAGGAAAGTTAAGTAGAATTTTGTTGTTTTAAGTGACCTTGGCACACAAAAGGATAATATTGTCGTCATTATGCTCAAAACACAAATCTGGTTACTGTTCTAAAAAAAAGCCCCGTTTCATTAAACTGAAAAGCGTCCACAAGAGGTAGAAAGCTCTAATTATAATAATTAAATGCTAAGTTAATTAACTTTCGAAACATTACCTTCAGTACATCGATATCTGGGTACAAAAAAAACGAATTCGTTTACATGTAGTTAGTTTTGTTGGTGTTTGTCTGAATTTCGACTACACAGGTGTAGGTGTTTGTGTGTGTGATTGCGTGTCTATATATGTGTGATTGCGTGTCTGTGTGTGTGATTGTGTGTCTGTGTGTGTGATTGTGTGTCTGTGTGTGTACATCTACTTTGTGTGTGTGTGAGTGCGCGTATGTCTACGTGTTACCATGTGTGTATCAGACCGTATTTCTGGAACCTGAGTTTTGTATTTCTCCTCTCGCTCGCATGTGTACGTGAAAGAGTACAAATGTCTGTGTGTGTGTTTGTGCGTGTAGGTGTGTGTGTCCGTATGTATGTGTGTGTGTGTGTGTGCAGCATGCGCGAAATAATTTTTTCGACTGCAAATGTTGCATTAAAATGCTAAAGTTAATTAACTGTCGAAACCAGATCTGCTGTATCATCGCTAATCTGTGTATACAACAAAAAACAACAACAAAAAACGCAAGCGTTTACATGTCGTTAATTGTGTTGGTGTGTGTCTAAATTTTTTACTGCACAGCATGCTCTTTCAAACAAAACCTAAATAAACTTCGGCAAACCAACATTAGAAGGATGTATAGAGGTTTTTTATTTTATTTTTGTATTTACCGTAATGTTATTGACGTATTAGCTGTGTTAGGTTATCTTTCACGACACCTTGTCAAGTCGATAAAAACAAGAATGTGCATCGAGTTTTGCTGTGTTGGATGAATGCTTAGGATGTGAGTTCCGAAAACACACCTAACTTTTTTTATTTTTATTTTAGTGTTGAAAGGGATTCCCTCAAACACTATTACGTATACGAGTCAAATGCTTTTTTGGCTTTGCTTGCATAGTTGTTGACCAACCAAGAAAAAACTACAATGATTTTGGAACTATAGGACCTCATTTACCCGGGGTTCGAACTCGAGACTTATCGGTTCAGCAGCCATGAGCTTAACCGACCCGACCACGCCGACTTCCCCCACATCTAACAAAGTATAACGATTTACAACAACTGCAACTTACACAGTGGCGTAGCCAGGATCGTCTCAAGGGGGGGGTCCAATTTTTACACGGGGACAAACTTTCGATTTGCAACCTCCCTCAAACTTTCGATTTGCACCCCCCTCATACATTATATATATATACCGATGGGTCTATGGGGGGGGGGGGGGGCTATAACCCCCCCCCCTGCCTACGACACTGAACTTACATATATAACCTTCAGAGGGCGTTACCTAGTAGAGAACTAGACTGCTAACGAAAAAAGTCTACCCAGCACGACAGTGAAAGATAATGTGACTTGGCATAGTGCTGACCACATTGTTCTTTCATATTCCGAGGTAAAGAAACATGCACTCGACTCAGGGGCGTAGCGAAGAGGGGTGCGGACCGCACCGGGTGACACCATTTAGGGGGGGTGACACCAAGGCAAAAAATAGCAAAACATATAGAGAAAAAATTGAGGGGTGGGTGCTAATCGAAAGTTTGATGGGGGGTGCAAATCGAAAACTTGAGAGGGGGGGGGGGCTGCAAATAGAAAGTTTGAGGGGGGAGGGTGCAAATCGAAAACTTGAGGGGGGGGTGCAAATCGAAAGTTTGAGGGGGGGGGTGCAAATCGAAAACTTGAAAGTTTGTCCCCGGGAAGGATCGCCTACGCCTCTGGGGGGTGAACCCATTAAGTGCCGCACCGGGTGACACCCGAACTCGCTACGCCACTGACTCGACTTTATTTGTAAATAGATCGCTAGGTTTAATAAGGAATCTAGCATACGATTTACTATTGTTGAATACGTTTACATTGTACATCAGAGGTTCAGATAGAAATACGAAGTTGTTTACACGCATGTCATACCAAATCTAGATTGTTTCGTTTCAAGCGTCTTTACATTCGGTGTTGGTTTTCTTTTTTCTTTATCAACGCTTGATGTCAAGTTAAAAAAAAAAAAAACTCTTTCAAATCACAGGCCGTGGACTAGGGCGCTTCAGGCGGGTTGTCTAGGTTTATACAGGCGAATGCTTGATTCACTCGTCTCTTTGATTTAGATGTGGAGGGGATAAAAATAAAGGTAGTGTTGTCCCCCCTCAGGGATAGATTGTGCTAGACAATGGTTCTCACTTCGTCGACGTCAGGGACTTTTTGTTGTTAATTATTTCGTGTTGTGATCTTTGAAGTGAAGGGTTTTTCACAATAGACAAACGGGATTGTTTTCTTATGTGATCTTCACTAGAGTCATTCATTACAAGGTTACTGGTTTTTTGTAATGTATGCAAACAGCGGTTAGGGTAATATTTATATTTTGTTTAAGTCAGAGTTAGGTTAAACAGTAAAAGCCAGGTACCCTTAAGTTCCTGACGGTCCGAGTGGCAGGTGAAGTAGAGTCCACATGTTTCTGTAAAGATAGTGTGGTCAGCACTATGCCCAGCCGCCTTTACTTTCCCTAACATGAGTTAGGTACTCATCAGAGCTGGGTAGGCTCAGGGACGTTCTACTGACCTGGACCTGGATTCGAACTCGAGCCTTTCGGGTTTGAAGTCTACTGCTCTACCACTTAGGCCACGCCGTCATATAGCAGTTAATAAATCTCAGTTTAATACAAAGAAGGAATGCTGTGTGAATGGATACAAGAAAAAGAAAACAAAAACAAAAAGAAAGGCCTATGAATCGAAAAAATAACAGCCGGATAACTCTGTCGGCCATTCAAATATTTATTATGCTGTTACAGTATGGTAATGATGTTGCTACGCCATCCACCAAAACAACGGCTATGTAGCCTCCTGATGTAATGGCCATTGTCTGGTGTTAAGGCCCATTGTTCGAAATATTATCGATGTGTTCTCCGGCCCTATGGGCTTATTAGCTCGTGTGGTTTTTTCTCTCTTACATATATGAGTGCGGGTTTTTAAAGTGCTCATGCGGGCTAATTATACCCATGTAGTGTGTGGACGTGTGTCTTTGTGTGTGCGTGTGTGTGTCTGTGTTTGTGTGTGTGTGTGTGTGGGCGTTTGTCTGTCTGTGTACGTGTGTGTGTGTCGGTCTGTGTGTGTGTGTGTGACTTTCTGTCTGTGTGTGTGTATTTCTGTGTGTGTCTGTCTGTGTCGGTCTGTCTGTGTGTGTGTGTGTCTGTCTGTCTGTGTGTATTTCTGTGTGTGTGTGTGTGTCTATCTGTCTGTGTGTGTGTCTGTCTGTCTGTGTGTATGTCTGTATGTGAGTGGCGAGAGGATAAGGGTAAAATCTCTCACGGTGTTACTGAAAGTACTCGTTCACCTTGCTATGTATGTTCGTTACCAATGTATATTTACCCAGTTAACATAAGCTAGAGAAATAATGATTAAGATTAGCACGTATATTTCTAAAGACGAGATTAAGTGTTGAACTAAACATCAAGGCTTTGGCTTTTGGTGCATTTGGGCGTATAGCAAGCGTAGGGGTCGATAATAGCTTAAGGTTCGCGGGACTTCCCTGAATTCACTCAGCTCTGATGAGTACCTGGCAAGAGTTAGGGGAAGTAAAGGTGGATTAGCGTAATGCTGACGACACTGTCGTTTAATAACATGCGGTTACATAAACAGCTGAACTCTACTTCATCTGCTCTATTGACCGTAAGGTCTATGATAGTTTCTTTTATTTTAGTCTCGGTCAGAACTTAATGAGTGACTCCCTCATCGCATGTTTCACTATATTTGCATTTGTATCCCCCCCCCCGCATATTTTAATAATGGGAAGGCGAAAATGTTTATTTTAATTAGGGATGTGGTGTGGACGATTAGTACTAAGGGTGGGGGGGGGAAGAGAGCAACTCGTCAGGTTGTAAAAAATGTCCCACTGTTGTTAAGAACACTGATCTTTGGTCTAGAATCGGGTCTACGACAAATGCCCGAATAGACACTAGAATGAATGCGACAAATGCCCGAATAGACACTAGAATGAATGCGACAAATGCCTGAACGGACATTTACCCGAATGCCAGCATTACTCTAGAATCACATCCAGCTAAGCTGACCAATATCTGCAACAAAAACACAGGTTCATTATGCCACTTTGAATCATAAAAAAAAGTATATAGGAAAAATAAAACTAAAACGGACGACCAACACAGAGAAGAAAAAACCCGACCTAAAACAGAAGAAGAAGAAGAAAAAAAAACATATCTAACAACCGCCTAGACACGACCAACAATACTCTCTAGATCTCACTCAGTTGTGTAAGGCAACAAAAGACCACTTAAAGCAATTAGAGCTAAGAAAAAGTATTTTTCGTCTACACGATTTCGTGACTTATGATGTGATTGTAAGTCGAGCGTACTTTAGTATATTAGAATTACAGTCCTTTACGGCCGGAATGGTGTGTTTTATTGTACTCTAAGTGATTAAGTCAATTAGTTAATTCTCGTCAGTTTTCAGGTTATTCGGAATTATATAAACTAAAGTAAAGTAAAATTCCGTTTCAAATCTGAGCGTGTATAAGGCAAGTGAAGTAGAGTTCACCTAATTCTGTGACCTCGGCATATGAAGAGGTAGTGTGGTCAGCTCTACGGCTAGTAGTGTTTCTTCCAGACTTTTTTCTCCGGGAGTGGTGGGGGGTGGGGGGGGGGGGGTAGGCATTCAAAATTTTCGGCTGGGGGGGGGGAACACTGTAGACCTTCTTCTTCTCTGCCCCCCCCCCCCCCACCCCCCGAAGAGATGCCTGGAAGAAACTCTGACGGCTAGTCGTCTTTATGAATAAATACCGCAAACTCATTTTCGTAAGTGCCGTTCACGATGATAAATCACAAACTTAACACTTAACTTAAACATCAGCGAGGCCCAAACCCGAAAGATCCTTTCAAAACATATTCCTTTACGTAAGTGTTGCACTATTTTCTTTTAAAACAGTGGGGTACTTTAAATAAATACCTGCTCTACGAAAGAAAAAAAATGTACTAACGAAAACATTACGTAACATGAAGAGGACGTTTTTACTCACAAAGTACGACGGTGTCAAATTACGTAACTTGTTGACATGCTAGAGACGATGACTGGAAAGATGCGCAACGGAAAAATGCGCACCAAAACAATGCGCATGGGTTTTTTTGTTCTTAAATCGATCATTTATAGACATTAACAGAGAGTGTCTACATTTGCATTGCAGCATGGTAAAATATATGTCCATGAAATATGACATAATTAAATCGTATTGGTATAATTAGTTTGTGTTTGCGCATTTTTCTGTTTGTGCTGTTTTCTGTCAACCGTTACAAGCATGTTATAAAACATTACTAGCAACAAAATACCCCCACAATCTCACCCCACACCCCATACAAAAACACACACACACGATCTCTCTCTCTCACACACACACACATGCACACACAAGAAACTCGTTTGATTAAATAAAACGATAAGTGGAGATTTTTAAAAAAAATTAAGGGAATCGCATCCTTTTAGATTAATTAGCGTGTAGTTTTCATTAGCGGCAAATGCAACACTTTATGTTGAGCTATCATATGAACAAAAAATCATAAGCCAGTGGATTCCCCGTCTGCTTTTAGCAATTTAAAATATCTAAAATTAAGACAGCCAATTAAAAAAAAAATCAATCCCAACTCAGTGTTATGTTCGACGTTATGTCTTGTTAAATATTATTACGTCCATTGTTTTATAGTTATGTCCCTTGAATGTCGAGTTTCTGTGTAATGTGTAGACGTGTTGTTGATGTTTGTTAGACTTATATAAATGGGTCTTGTGAGAAGACGTGTCGTGGGGGGGGGGGGGGGCTGTACTGCGTGTGAATAATCAAGTGTTGAAATTAATTTGATAATGTCTACTTTTATACATCTAGTCTTTGGAATTAGTAATGTATAATTATGTAACATATGGGACGGAGTGACCTAGCGGTAGAACAATAGACTTCTAACGCAAAAGTCTAGAATTCGAATCCGGGTATCTAATTCACGTTAGGGAAAGTAAAGGCGCCTGGGCATAGTGCTGACCACACTATCTCTTCATATGCCGAGGTCACAGAAACAAGTGAACTCTACTTCACTTGCCCTATAGACAGTCAAATTTGACAGGGAACTGTACTTGCTAATGTAACATATCTCTTCACTCCTAATACCCATACATTACAAGAAACGGTCCATAACGCCATTCTTCTTTTCAGTTATACAATTCGCTTTTGATAGTTTAGTACTGAAAAAGACGTCGACGCTTCGAGATTCGTATCATAGCCCGCGTCGGGTGACTCCAGTATGGGGTAGGGGAGTCTTATCATACTGACTCCTCCATGGGTCACGGACCCAGGGTAGGGAGATGTGACAGAAGACGCAGGGGCGGGCATTAGTATGCAGGGGAGATTATTCCACCCACCCATCACCCTATAATAAGACATGTGACGGGTAGGTCTTTTTTTTTTCTTTGGTCGTTTTGATGAAGGGGAGATAACTGGATAGTGTGAGAGTGTTAGCGATGGAGGGCGATAGTGTTTCTTTCAGACTTTTTTTTCTAAGGGGGAAGAGCACCTGATATTTTCGTGGGGGGTCGGAATACATTTTCCGGGGAGGGGGGGGGGGACTGGTTAAAGTATATATTTTCTATATACATTCCATCTGGAAGAAACTCTGGGGGGGAGGACTTAACACATACATCTAAATACATACAGCTTAGCATACAGAGATAAACGCACAGCTAAATAAATACAACTAAACACATACCGATAAACCAACATATAAATAAACACAGCTACATTTGGCAACTAAATACATATAGCTAAACACACTTAGCTAAATATATACAGCTAACGACACAAATCTAAACAAGACACAGCTCAATTCTTACAACTAAATCTACACACAAATAGCTTAATGTATACAATTAAATAAATTAAAATAACCATACATATAGCTAAAAATAAAACAATACATTAATACAGCTAAAACATACAGTTTAATATATAGTTCTGATGTCTACGCTAAGCTTATAATAATATTGTATAAGGCTAAGATATATTCCTTAATGTCAAGTATCATAAATGGTTAAAACATTTATTTATTTTTTTGTTGATGAAATTGTAACAAATTATTAAAAAACAGTGCTTTAACTGTATGGTCGATTTTTTACAAAAATGTTGTTGGATTATTAAAACTGTTTTCACCTTTTCAAAATTCCATGTGTCTATTGTTTTGAACGAAATGAAATATTTATTTATATAAAGGTAAACTGTCTAAAATGACTTCAATAATGTGTTGTTAAAGTGTTTACATAGCGAGCTTGTGTAGACTAAATTGTAAAAACATTTTTTTAATGTCCAAATAACACAGCTGATGTTTGGATTTGAAATAACAAGCAATCAATCTTCTGTTTTAGAAATACTATGAATACACTATAAACACACTATGAACACACTATGAACACACAATGAACACAGAATGAACACAGAATGAACACACTATGAACACACTATGAACACACTATGAACACACTATGAACACATTATGAACACACTATGAACACACTATGAACACACTATGAACACACTATGAACACACTATGAACACACTATGAACACACTATGAACACACTATGAACACACTATGAACACACTATTAACACACTATGAACACTATAAACACTATAAACACACTATAAACACACTATGAACACTATAAACACTATGAACACACTATGAACATACTATGAACACACTATGAACACACTATGAACACACTATCAACACACTTAGAGAAAAGAGATTGTTTGCTAATCGTGAGAAATATGACCATGATATTTTATTAGATTTAAAATCAATTCGCTAATCAAGATTGGAAAAAGGTAAAGGTGATATGTTTATACATGTATGTATGGATATATTTTAAGGGGGCAGAGTGGTAGAGTGCTAGACTGCTAAACCGATAGCCTCCAGTTCGACACCATCCTATAGGACCACCCAGCTCTAACGGGGACATGAGTCACGCAAAGGAAACAAAAGCGGCTGGGCATAGTGCTGACCACACTATGCCGAGGTCATTGAATCAGAAAAACTCTACTTCATCTGCACCATGCATATTGGAATTGAACGTAAAATGATGATGAAGAATATATTTTTACGTAGATTATATGCTATGCTTGTCTATGCATAAGCCATAATAGATATACAAAACGATTTCACTAGCTTTAAATGCTACCCTAGTCTATGCATGTTCCGCCTATGAATAGATTAAGCGTAATCTAAATATGACATCTGAACGTAATTAGCTTGCCAGGATTCATCCCGCATGAAAGGAAGCGAATGTTTATCTTGGAAACCACGTGGTATAAGGGGAGATCATTCTCAAATCCTACAACAGAAAAACGGAAATCCCCGTTGCTGATATAAACAAAAACACAAAGCAACGCTTGAAGGGTATGCGGATTTGTTTTTAAAATGTTTTGTAAATATTGTTGCAATTTTTTTTTTAGTTTAGTATGTTCTCATGTCTATTTTCCGATACAGTTTTTTTTAGGACAAGTCTTTAAGACCACCCAAATTACAGTTAAAGGTAGGCAACTCATCTACACGGAGAATATGGTCTGTTTGAACAAGGGGATGTGGAGACAACATGGTAGTTGCTAAGTAAAAGTACAGTAAATTGCTCTGGCATGACGGCCCATTGGGCAAGTGGGTTAGTAGTAGTAAGTTCTATTTCAAGGGCCTGATGATCAGATTTCAGAGGCGTAGCCACCCCTCCCGGCGCACGGAACAAACTTTCAATTTGGCGCCCTCCATATACTATTTATATATATATAATTCTAAACTGCAGTTAGAATGAGCTGTTAATTTTGTATGTACTCACTCGCCCCCCCCCACCCCCGGCGCTACGCCTCTGTACTATTTGCAATTTTTCTGTGACCTCGGCATGTGGGTGTGGGTGTGGGTGTGTGTGTGTGTGGGGGGGGGGGGGGGGGGGGGTAACTTTACTTTTTCGTGTAGTGGGTACCCATCAGTTGGATGGACTAGGTGGGAATGTCTACTGACTAGAAGCGGGATTCGAACTCGAGATTTCGGGTTAGCAGTCTAGCGCTATGCCGCGCAATACCCCCCCCCCCCACTTGATACAAGGCCAACATTATAACCGAGACAGTATACCAGTTTAAGTTAATCACCGACTGACATTTTAAATAGAAAGAACGTTTACTATTTTTTCAGACTAGACTGGTTTATATAGCGGGTGAAATAAAGTTAGTCTGTTTCTTCATAATCGTAGAACAAATTATTAAAAAAATGTACTTTGATTTTCGCGATCGAAAATATATTTACAAAATTTTAACTTCTTTTATCTAAGTAACTGTTTCCTGGATACATTAAGAAATATTATAAAAATGTGCTACTGATGTTTAGAATTCTGAGTTAATATTGTGTAACAAAAATTGTAAAACGTCATAAAAATCAAAATTTGAATGGAATAAGTTATTTTTAAAAAATCTGATTTTTTAAGCGTCTGGACGTCATTAGACACATGCAATAAACACAGGGTTAATTTATCAAATGAGAAGCTGAAAACACGGCTCTGTCGAACGGCTGCTTCAAATTTTAAGCAATTAGTGATCTTTAGCCTAATCAAAGTCTAATCAAACTAAAACTGATGATTTCGCGTAGGGTTCAATCATTTTTTTTTGACAACTTACAGCATGCATTTGTATGTAGCTAACCATTACATTTTTTATTTATGAAATCATTGTATCATGTTCAAATTGTTACAATGTAAGGAATTTGATTTGTATACCCACTTCCTATCCAGCGTACCCACCGTTTAACCAACTATCTATACATTAAGTTATCGTGTCCCCTAACCTACCTCCACCACATCGAGTAACATAGCCAATTCCCACTCTTCCATGAAGTGACCCCGGCGCGTCAACTACCTGCCTCTTCCCCAACCTGGACAGCCCTCCCCTAACAGTTACCCCCTCCCCTAAACTTAGCACCCCCCTTCCGTAACTTAATCACCCCCTCCCCCTAAACTTAGTTCCCCCTTCCCCTAAACATAGTTCCCCTCCCTGGCTTAGTCACCCCTCCCCTAAACTCAGTCCCCCCTCCCCTAAAAGTAGTCATCCCCTCCCCTAAACTTAGTCCACCCCTCCCCTAACTTAGCCACCCCCCTAACTCAGTAAGCCCCTCCCCCAAACTTAGACACCCCCACCCCTAAACCTAGTACCCCCCTCCCACAAACGTAGACACCCCCCTCCCATAACTTAGTCACCCCCTCCCCTAAACTTAGCCCCCTCCCCTAACTTAGTCACCCCATCCCTTAACTTAGACATCCCCTCCCCTAAACCTAGTAATCCCCTTCCTAAACTTAAACACCCCCACCCCTGTGTTACCGCCTCCTCTGAACTTAGTCACCACCTCCCCTGTGTAACCCCCAACCCTGAATTTAGTCAACCTTCCCCTCACTTAGTCACCCCCTCCGTAAACATAGTCATCCCCTCTCCTAAACTTAAACACCCCTTCCCATAAGTTAGTGACCACCCTCCCCTAATATAAACACCCCGTCCCCTAAACTTTGTCCCCCCTTCTCTAACCCAGCTCGCCCCAGCCCCCACCCCTCCTCCCCTCAGATTGCGAAATTAATTACAAACGATCTAAATTACATCACCATCTCTTGCTCACCACACTAATGAGGTTTCCACTTGATTAAATCCAGCTTGCCGTGTTCACAGTTAATTATTTGATAAACCTATCAAGTCACATCATATGCGATCCAATTAAATATTTTTATCTCAACTCAAACTGGACCGTACACTTCTGACCACACGCAATGAAATTAAAGAGTTTTACATCAAACTCAACATTACAGTTTAGACTACACGCAATCAAATTTACGAGTTTTACATTAAACTCAACATTACAGTTTAGACTACACGCAATGAAATAAAAGAGTTTTACATTAAACTCAACATTACAGTGCAGAACACATTCACAT
>NW_026732404.1:20000-25000 GCF_028476545.2 Physella acuta
AGGGGGGGGGGGGGGGGAGGGGGGAGGGGGTGATTGAACGAGTGAAGAAAAAGAAAAATGTGGGGGAGGAGGTCAAGTAAGTGCAGCAGAAGACAGTTGGGGTACATGATTACTTCTGATTGTAAGTGATTACCCAATCTTGATTATCTTTATTTTTATAATACTACGTGGCTTTTACAATAATAAAAAAACCTAAGTCAGCATTATAAAAGCTCAAAATATGTGTAGGATTAAGAAGTGTTAATTAGAGATAAGTTGTCTTCCTGGTATTTAAGTTTGGTCATGTTTGAAATGAGAATGTAGGTCAGCAATGAAAGACATCGTTTTTATAGGGCAGGTAAGTAGGTCTCCAACCAGTTCTATGGCTCGTGCAGTTTTTATTGAGCCGTAGAACTGGTTGGTGACCTACTTACCAGCCCTATAAGCAG
Source organism: Physella acuta (assembly GCF_028476545.2). Lineage (NCBI taxonomy): Eukaryota > Metazoa > Mollusca > Gastropoda > Physidae > Physella > Physella acuta. The sequence goes on from NW_026732404.1 coordinate 20,429, forward strand.
TTTTACGGATAGTTTCAGATAGGATTAGGTTTAAGGATAAGGATAGGGTTAAGATTATGTAAGTGGTTATTGTTAAAGCCAACTAACATATAGTTTGGATATAACATGCTCAGGTAAATGTAACAAGGTAAAACGCAAGTAACGTCGATGCTAATGTTGTTTTTTGTGTTTGTTAAATAAGTTACTTACTGATGATGTAATTGGTGATTATAGATCAAAGAGACGTTAATTTAGGAAGTTAATTAAAAACATCTTTATCTATAAGCTGCATATTTTTAAAAATGTATTTGTAATGGTTAGTAAATTGTAGTAATATGCTAAACTGTACAATATTATGGTACGAGTTTAATATTATCTACTGCAAGATTAATCTTGCACACAATACTAGCAAAATTAGTGTATTCTGTACTTAATATCACCTTGAACATACCTTTCCCGTACATTTCTTAAATTAATTAAAAAGTGTAATCTCTTTAGCACGAGTCGGCCTTTCGTTTAAGAAACAAAACTGACCAACATTGAGATATACAGTTTTTCTTTAGACATCTAAACATACAGAACAATTTAGAATATACAGTCAGAAGGGTTGTTTCTGGAAGCTTCTAAATGTGTAGGGTGAGGCTTCAGCGGAGGTCATCAAAGAAAGGATTTCACTAAAGTAGGTTTATAGGATACGGTTCATTCAATTAAAAAAAATGTTGCTAACCCATTACCACCCCAAATTTACAAACTCGTTCTTATATGTATAAACACGTCACTAAATTACTAATCCGTTTAATGATCGAAATACGTTTTATAATTTAAAACATACTATTCATGTTCGTATTACATGTGTTTAAAGTGATTTGTGTTTACTAAAACTATGTATCAACTATGTGTCCTAACTTATTAAAAGCAAATATAATATAGTTTTATTTCTTTACGGGAACCAATTATTAATCTCAAATGTTCCCCTCAACAGCCCTAACTAAATAGATTGTATTAAACATAACGAGAGTTGTTTTATAAACACAACAAAAACAAACTTGAAAATACTCAAGGGCACATAACCATTGTAAGAGCTTGTTGACAGGAATTACCTTACATACAAACGAATGCGGAGATCCTTCGTCCGTGAACTCGTTAAATCCATCCCCCGGTCAGAAATCACATAATTTTTTTTTTCACATTAATCTCCAGAAAAACAAACACTTGAAGCCTTGTATGAATTCAAAAGAAGGGAAATCACTAATCCTCTAGAAATATTTCAATTAGCTGTGTCACATTAATCCGGTAGGAGTTATCTTTTATAAAAAAAACAATGTTTTTTTTAAAACAATATTACAGACACAATAATACAACTTTTTTTCTTTCACCTCTAAAAATGTTAAAACAAAATAAACGGTAAAACAAATTACATACAAAATTAATCACGGATGTTTTTTAAGCATGTAAAAACTATCTAATGCCAAAGATAAGTTCTTAATTACCCGATAATGAATTTCTGAACAATCTCGAATATTCCATCGGGGTAATTGATTTCTATTGTGACACGCATGCGTTGTAATTATTCTCGAAACGTATACATTTCTAATTTATATCCAGTGTATAACTAATTTATAACAGCTTTTATTCCGGAAAATTCTTCCGAATGTTTATCGCTATAAAAGGAGACAAGCCGGCAGTAGACAATGAGCGAATCGGACGTGGAATAATCGCATTCCGGATGTTGCATGACGAGCGACGTCTTCGATGTAGAGCAATCAGTCAAAATATAGAACAATTACGTCATTATTTTGAAATATGGAACAATAACTTGATTACGTGGAAGATGAATGTTTTTATCAAAGAAAAAATATATGGAAAATTACGTTTCAATACATGATATACAATATCAGGTCTAATCTATAAGATTAACTGTTTTATTTTCTTTTCTAGTAAAAGCTCCTTCTAACATTCCCAAAGGCTTAATACATAACAAATGATCAACACAGAAACCATCATTTATTGCGCAAGTTTTAAAATATAAAACGAATAAAATATTCGACTGTAAGTTGGTGTAGTGTGTTCGAAACTAATCTACGAAAATCCCACCCCCCCCCCCCTCCCATCACCGGAATTTCCTATATTTTTTCTTCCGGAAAACCCATGCTATCTTCCATTAGCGGTAGTCCTGTATGCTGGGGCTAGACATCATAATGTCAAACCAATTTCCTTTGTTAAGTGAAAGATTTTCTTGTGTTAAATGGATAAAATTCACGGGTTAAACTTAAGTTTTTGTTGTTTTAAACCTATGATTTTCTTGAGTTAAATGTTCTTTTTTAAATTAAAAAATATGATTTTCCTGTTTTAAGCGCATTATTATTTTTTTAAACCTATGGTTTTCTGGAGTTAAGTTTTTTTTTTGTATTTAAAAATATGATTTTCTAGATTAAAATATATGAATCTTCTATTTTAAGCGCATTATTTTAGTTTTTTAACGTTTTTTTGCTGTGTTTTAATAGTTAATTTTTCGTTACAAATAGGCCTAAATGATTTTCTTTAGTGTTAATGATTTATGTTGAAATATTATTTTTTTGTGTTAAATACATTGCTTCCATTCGTTGTATACCTTTTTCTTGCTTTAGAGTTATTTAATTTAGTCCAGTCATCGCTGTCTAGGTGTTTAAGTAAGTATAACAGTTAAGTTATCTCTTCGAACCTGATGGTCCATGGCGCAAGTGAAGTAGAGTTAAACTGTTTCTGCGACCTCGGCATATGAAGTGATAAAGTGGTCAGCACTATGCCAAGCCACCTTTACTTTCCGTAGACCGTCACGTTACTTTCCCTAACGTGACGGTCTACTGACTTGAACTCGGATTCGAACTCGAGACTTACGGGTTAGCAGTCCAGCTCTCCAGCTCTCTACCGCTAGACCACTCCGTCCCATTCTCTTAATGCTACTGGCTATATAAAGCTACCGGCCATTTAATAATGATGATCATTCCGATTTTTAAAAAATATACACATAAAAAATAGGCCTCTAAAGTCATTGCCTTCTCAGCCCAGCGCTTGAACTATCGCCGCAGTTAACAGGTTATGTTAATATCTTTCAGAGCGTGACAGTCCGCTGGATACACTGCCCTGGTGTGAGTGCGTGCGCGTGAATTCATCAGCTCACATTGTCGCCTGTCCACCCAACAAACACTCACTCTGCCCCTGAGGGGATTTTGATCAGGGAACGGAGTTTGGACATTTCCATCACTGGGTACCACTTTGTTACGACAAAGTTGTTCTTTCATTAGTCAAACTGTTGTATCGTTTGCGGCTACTACGAATTATTAGTACAGTTAATTGTCTCTATGAAAAATATTTAGAAAAATAAATTACTTTTTTATTTTTTATTTTTTTTTTTTGGGGGGGGGGGGGGGAGGGATCGACATGGTCGGATGCTAGACTATAGTGAGTTTTTCAACGACTACATTGAAATTCATAGTGCGAGGAGAAAAATCGAGGGGGGGGGGTCAAAGCAGGTGATGGTTGGGATGGCATCAAAGAACCAGGATAGTGTGACATTATGACGTAGACAACAGTTGTGTCCAAAGGAGCTTCCCACAACGCTATAGGGTAGTATAGGATTAACATAAAATAATTTATTGTTTTCTAGATTGCTAAATTACATGAGTATACTTTGTATATTTTTTTTCGCAACTGTTATGCATTTTATAAAAAAACATTACAATAAGACTGATCAGAGTTAGAAATTACAAAGACCTTATCTTATGTTGTCATAAAGTCTGATAGTTATAGTACAAGTTTGTGTAGTTGTTAAATAATTGTTCTTTGAAATCTACACATTTGTTTTTAGATTTGAATCGTGCCCTACTCAACACCTACTTGAATGTAATGTCCAGTCTATGAAAATATCATTGAATGTATTGTCAAATCTATCAAAATATCATTGAATGTATTGTAATGTTTATCAAAATATCATTTGAATTTATTGTCAAGTATATCAAATTGTCAGTTCAATTGATTGTCAAGTCAGTGAAAATATCAGGTGAATTTATTGTCAAGTCTATAAAAGTATCAGTTTAAATTATTGTCAGGTCTATCAAACTATTAGTTAAATTTATTGTCAAGTATATCGAACTGTCAGTAGAATTTATTTTTAAATCTATCAAACTATCAGTTGATTGTATTGTCATGTCTGAAAATATCAGTTGACTTTATTGTCAAATCTATGAAAATATCAGTTGAATTTATTGTCAAATCTATGAAAATATCAGTAGAATGTATTGTCAAGTCTATGAACATATCAGTTGAATTTATTGTCAAATCTATGAAAATATCAGTAGAATGTATTGTCAAGTGTATGAACATATCAGTAGAATGTATTATCAAGCCTATCAACCTATCAACTGAATTGGTTGTCAAGCCTGTTTGACATAGAGTTATCCACACAATTTACTTTCTTCAACGTAGGAAGTTTAAAACTGACACTACAAAACATATTACATTTGATCAACTGTAGCACCCTTCCTTTTCTGGCCATAAGAAGCTGAAGTATGGATTGAATACTACACAACACAACAAAAACAATGCTCAACTAGC
>NW_026732404.1:30000-87500 GCF_028476545.2 Physella acuta
AACAGATTTCGGGCCTGGGTGTCAAATAGCGTAGGTGAAGTAGAGTTCACCCCGACACGCAGATTTATAGTTTGGTAAGTTAATGCTCGGGCGTATTTACTATTACTAACTCACGCTAGGTACCCGTTAGTGATGAGTAGACACGGGTACGTGTTACCAACACAAAAAAATAATGCAGCCGAACGCGAAACTTACGGTTGAGTATCCCTGCGCTCTACCCCTCTACCCAATCGTCTCGTTACACATTAATCTACTCATTAATATACAGCGCAAAGTAATTTCGAGGGATCATGCTGTTCCTCATTACAATACCTCCATATTGTAAATGGCACATACAAAAAAATATCCGACACTTAAAAGTCGATAATAAATCTCCCACAACCACCCATATATATATACATATATATATGTATATATATATATATATATATATATATATATATATATATATATATATATATATATATATATATATATATATATATATATATATATATTCTATGCTTTTTATCCGAATACCACCACCCCTCTGCCAACATTTCCTCAACGTACACAGTCGGGTACAAAAAGTCAGAAACCCCAAACTGATAGATCTCAGGTGTCATTTTTGAGCGATCCTTTAAAATTAGTTGTTTTAAGGTGCCGTATAGACTCCCCATTCCAATACGTAATATGTAACTAATATGTATAGGCTAAGTATTATATTTATATTTTTCATTTTTCTAAGTTAATATATATTTGTAATTTATTATTTTTAAAATGAATGTGTATATCATGTCAATATAAAAGCTAATTTGCAAGCTAGAGTAGTTATATGTGTTTTAAAAGTACAACTAATTATAACAAATCTGATAATTAAGTGCTAATGAATTTTTAGCATTACAAGTATGCTAATTGCGTCACAACTATTAGACTACATTTTACAAGCGGTAAATTAATTAAATATTTAGCTCTCGAGAGCTTAACGTTTAAAAGATTAGAACCGTGGTAGTTAATTATCTAATTAATATCCTCTTAAGGTGTCGGCTTACTTAATTAAACGCAAACAAATACAGATAATTAAAGTAGAAATATTCAGTGCCATATTTTCCGAATCACAATTGCTGTTTAAGGGCGATAGTCTAAAATTTAGACTCTGAATTATATAGTCAACGATATATATATATATATATATATATATATATATATATATATATATATATATATATATATAATTAGGACTCAAAATTTAAATTAACACAGTATAACTACATGTACAAAAACCTACAATTTTAAACAACACAGTTTCAAATTTGTCTATTAGAAAATAATCCACACTTCACAATTACACATACGGAATAAAAAAAACTCCAAAATCACACCTTTGAAAAAACAACTGGAAAAAAAAAGAACATGTATCCTGCTTTGAAGAACACCTGGAATGAACAAGTCTTACATGAGCGTGTCTGCTTTAGAATTCCCGCACACACGGAACGTCACTTCAACACAATACGCGTACGTCTAATTGTCGCAACACAACCGCAGCAAGTCCACCTCGGGCGCAGCGGTTCGATCCGCACGCCGCTATAGCGAATCCTAGACGAGGGGGGGGGGGGACATGGTAGTGGGAAGGGCGGGCTGGGTCGTTTGGATTATATCTACGGCTTCGATACCCCATTTACTCAACAGCCTGCGAAATCTTATTAGCACGATACTGGTACTTATAGTTTTTATTTATATTAAACCTAAGTTGAGTACATTACATCATTAATAGGGGGAGGAATGTGTAATTGATAATCTAATAATGCTGGTCAGATATACCAAATAAGGTATATATATATATATATATATATATATATATATATATATATATATATATATACATAGGCCTATATATATATATATATATATATATATATATATATATATATATATATATATATATATATATATATATATATATATATATATATACATAGGCCTATATATATATATATATATATATATATATATATATATATATATATATATATGCGTGTATATATATATATATATATATATATATATATGCGTGTAAATGTGTGTGTACATATACATATATATATATATATATATATATATATATATATATATATATATATATATATATATATATACATATATATATATATATATATATATATATATATATATATATATACATATATATATATATATATATATATATATATATATATATATATATATATATATATATATATATATATATATATATATGTAAATGTGTGTGTTCATATACATATACATATCTATCTATCTATATATCTATATACATATTCATATATATATATATATATATATATATATATATATATATATATATATATATATATATATATATATATATAATTACTTATGTAGGTATGTAAGCATGTATAATTAGCTTTGAAAGATTGATTACACATAAGCTATTCAGTGACATAATCTAAACGTACGATTGTAAAATATGTTTTGTAATGTTATGACATATGTGGCACCATAAGCCTATGTGTGATTACAACCACACACGTTAACCCGCCTTAGCAGTTCACAGTAAGGGAAAATAATCTTTGTGTTGAAGCTCTCCTAATGCTTGTTTGCTTTCTTTTCCTATCCCACCTCACCCCCCCCCCCCCACTAACCTCCCCCAGCTCGACATTGTATGCAAACGTTAACGAAATTTTGATTAGAATCAGGTCTAAACCACTTGAAAAACTTTTCAGGGTTTTTTCTTTTTTTTTTCTATTGCCTCTAATCCAGCTTTATAACAATACACTAAAATAAGCAATCGTGTTTATATTTGTTTGTTTTTTTGTGTTTGCAGCATAAATATATTATTCTTTCAATGTTTTGAAGTATGAATATCGACCGTCAATGATTAGCGAGTAGGTTTGTTGATGTGTGTTTGTTGTTTTACCAAAGGGAATGCTAATATAATCATAGACTAGGATATGTGTGTGGTAAAGATCGGACTGGTAGTGTAGTCAGTGGCGTAGCGAGGTCGGGTATCACCCGGTGCGGCACTTAATGGTGTCACCCCCCAGAGGCGTAGCGAGGTCGGGTATCACCCGGTGCGGCACTTAATGGTGTCACCCCCCTTCCCTAGAGGCGTAGCGACCCTTCCTGGGGACAAACTTTCAAATTTTCGATTTGCACCCCCCCCTCAAGTTTTTCTCTATATATTTTGCTATTTTTTGCCTTGGTATCACCCCCCCCCCCCCTAAATGGTGTCACCCGGTGCGGTCCGCACCCCCGCCTCCCCCCCTCGCTACGCCCCTGAGTGTAGTTCAATGTACATCCAAAATGTTCCCAGAAAAGTGCGGGTGTACAAACTAATTAGCGAATATACTTTAATTGTGACATAGCTTTAATAAATTATTCATTATGCAATAATGCGTATGTTATCAGTATTCGTCGGCAGTAGCGTAGCGAGAGGGGGGGGGGGGGCAAAATGGGTTTGAAAAATAAATTGAAAGTTTGAGGTAGGTCAATTCAAAATCTTGAGGGGGAGGGGGTGCAAATCGAAAGTTTGAGGGGGGGGGGGGTGCAAATCGAAATCTTGAAGGGGGGTGCAAATCAAAAAGTTTGTCCCCGGGCGCCGGGAAGGGTCGCTACGCCTCTGTTCGTCAGTCTCTATAACGGCTTGATTTAAGAAAACAATAATATTCATTCGTTCTTTTTCTGTGCGTAGTTTTGTTTCGCAGTTTCCCATTACTCATCTTTCCTGTCCTCCATTCAAACTTCCGTTTTACTCTACAGCTTATAGCGAGATTTCGCCTGCTCCACCATTTCCCACTTAGACTTTCCGGCTGTCTTAATCTCCCATGTCTGGTGTACAATCTAAGTCTATCTCTTCTTCCGCTATCCAAATAAGCCAGGGGTCGGCAACCTTTTGAGACGGAAGAGCCAAAAGTTACAATTTACAAAATGTCCCAGTTTATAAAGAGCCACATTATTATTTTAATATTATGGTATTTGATTAGGATTAGGTAAATAAATGTGATGTGTTATTTAAAATCATGGAATTGTTGCCACGGTGCTTTCCACAGAACGGCTGTGGGGCTGGGCCTGGTGCCCAAGCGGCTGTCAGCTGTCCGTATACTTGCTAACTCACCTATTATCACTGTTGTCTGATGAGTGTTTTTATCCTTTTATCGTTGTTTAATATGTATGTGTTTTAAAAATGAAATAATATAGCATATAATATTTGTGCAAGGTGCTGGAGAGCCGCATCTCAACATCAAAAGAGCCGCATGAGGCTCGCGAGCCGCAGGTTGCCGACCCTTGACATAAACCATTATAAGCTTAGGTCTGAATTTCTGTAGTTTCCCTTAGAGATTCTGGTAATACACAACTTTCACACCTCTTTAATTTGATTTTCTTTCCGGTTGACTTTACTATCACCGTCTAACAATTTTTCTTTTTACATTAATGACAATATAGTAGAATACTGTTATAAAAATATATAATACTTCTATATAACCTTTAAATATTTCAACGTTTACACTATACCAAAAGCCTATACTACATTGTCGTTTCCTTTTTGTTTCCAAGATGGGATCGCTACAGAGAGCTTCCTCTACTTTTGTCGGTCTCTGGCAATTTTCATGGCAGTCCCCTGTCTCTAAGCCTCTATACTCTATACATATGAAAAATATTACTTTTTACCTCATTCATTCAGACGATTGTAAACGCAATCCAACGTATGTAAAATTAGTTACACTTTGCTTAGCTTTACAATTGAAATGTATTTTAGATCAATCCTCAAAATGGGGATTTAAAAAAACAACCGGTTGTTTAGATCAGTGGGAGTTTTCAAAAGGAAGCGAATTCGTTCAAACTTTCCAGATACGTTCCACTTCGATGGCATTACATCTCTTTATATATTTAATTCCATTAGATGTTAATTAGTAATTACAAATTAATTCAACGGGAGAAAACAAAATTAAATTGTTGACTTAATTCAATAACAGTAGGGTTAACTAGCTTTTTGGTTTTTAGAGAAATGAAATTGCAAACTATTGCATATGCTTAGCATGTATGTATACGATTACGTATGTTGAACTTAAAGTGTGATCATGTATGTATACGATTACGTGTGTTTAGCTTAAAGTGTGAGCATGTATGTATACGATTACGTATGTTGAACTTAAAGTGTGATCATGTATGTATACGATTACGTGTGCTAAGCTTAAAGTGTGAGCATGTATGTATACGATTACGTGTGTTAAGCTTAAAGTGTGAGCATGTATGTATACGATTACGTGTGTTTAGCTTAAAGTGTGAGCATGTATGTATACGATTACGTGTGTTGAACTTAAAGTGTGAGCATGTATGTATACGATTACGTGTGTTTAGCTTAAAGTGTGAGCATGTATGTATACGATTACGTATGTTGAACTTAAAGTGTGATCATGTATGTATACGATTACGTGTGCTAAGCTTAAAGTGTGAGCATGTATGTATACGATTACGTGTGCTAAGCTTAAAGTGTGAGCATGTATGTATACGATTACGTGTGTTTAGCTTAAAGTGTGAGCATGTATGTATTCGATTACGTGTGCTAAGCTTAAAGTGTGAGCATGTATGTATACGATTACGTGTGTTTAGCTTAAAGTGTGAGCATGTATGTATACGATTACGTGTGCTAAGCTTAAAGTGTGAGCATGTATGTATACGATTACGTGTGTTTAGCTTAAAGTGTGAGCATGTATGTATACGATTACGTGTGTTGAACTTAAAGTGTGATCATGTATGTATACGATTACGTGTGCTAAGCTTAAAGTGTGAGCATGTATGTATACGATTACGTGTGTTGAACTTAAAGTGTGAGCATGTATGTATACGATTACGTGTGTTGAACTTAAAGTGTGATCATGTATGTATACGATTACGTGTGTTTAGCTTAAAGTGTGAGCATGTATGTATTCGATTACGTGTGCTAAGCTTAAAGTGTGAGCATGTATGTATACGATTACGTGTGTTTAGCTTAAAGTGTGAGCATGTATGTATACGATTACGTATGTTGAACTTAAAGTGTGATCATGTATGTATACGATTACGTGTGCTAAGCTTAAAGTGTGAGCATGTATGTATACGATTACGTGTGCTAAGCTTAAAGTGTGAGCATGTATGTATACGATTACGTGTGTTTAGCTTAAAGTGTGAGCATGTATGTATACGATTACGTGTGTTGAACTTAAAGTGTGATCATGTATGTATACGATTACGTGTGCTAAGCTTAAAGTGTGAGCATGTATGTATACGATTACGTGTGTTGAACTTAAAGTGTGAGCATGTATGTATACGATTACGTGTGTTGAACTTAAAGTGTGAGCATGTATGTATACGATTACGTGTGCTAAGCTTAAAGTGTGAGCATGTATGTATACGATTACGTGTGTTGAACTTAAAGTGTGATCATGTATGTATACGATTACGTGTGCTAAGCTTAAAGTGTGAGCATGTATGTATACGATTACGTGTGCTAAGCTTAAAGTGTGAGCATGTATGTATACGATTACGTGTGTTTAGCTTAAAGTGTGAGCATATATGTATACGTTTACGTGTGTTGAACTTAAAGTGTGATCATGTATGTATACGATTACGTGTGCTAAGCTTAAAGTGTGAGCATGTATGTATACGATTACGTGTGTTGAACTTAAAGTGTGATCATGTATGTATACGATTACGTGTGCTAAGCTTAAAGTGAGAGCATGTATGTATACGATTACATGTGTTTAGCTTACAACGAGAGCATGTATGTATACAATTACATGTGTTTAGCTTACAGCGAGAGCATATATGTATACGATTACATGTGGTTACCTTAAAGTGAGAGCATGCAATCCCAGAAATAGTAAGTCCAGTTGCGGTATCTTTAGAAGACACCTGCAGTCTTCGCCATCTGGCATATGCAACAACACGGTGGCTACAGCAATAAGATGGCTTTATCAATACAATGAGTTAAATATCACGATGCCTTCACCATTAAGATGCCTTCACCATTAAGATGCCTTCACCATTAAGATGCCTTCACCATTAAGATGCCTTCACCATTAAGATGCTTTCACCATTAAGATGCCTTCAATATTAAGATGCCTTCAACATTAAGATGCCTTCAACATTAAGATGCCTTCACCATTAAGATGCCTTCACCATTAAGATGCCTTCACCATTACGATGCCTTCAATATTAAGATGCCTTCAACATTAAGATGCCTTCACCATTACGATGCCTTCAATATTAAGATGCCTTCAACATTAAGATGCCTTCAACATTAAGATGCCTTCAACATTAAGATGCCTTCACCATTAATATGCCTTCAACATTAAGATGCCTTCAACATTACGATGCCTTAGACATTCCGATTACTTCAATAAGAACATATCACTTTGTCAGATTGATTCACATAAAATACAGAATTTAGTCTTAAAATATGTTTTTGTTGTATTTAATTGTATTGTTTCTTTTTTAAAATCTAGAGGATCGTGTCGTAAGAATTATCCCCTAGCTGTATATCTGACTCAAAGTTTCAAATAACATTTTATTATTTGATTTTTACAAATGTATTTTTTTTCTTTCAAGCTTTAAAACATTTATTTTATTCAGTCATGTTTGAAATACATATTTAATATTTAACATTGGTAAAACTGATATTATACAAATACATTTACAAATTTCGCTTCCTTACAACCAGATTGTTCAAACTCCATTTTTATTTCTCGAGATTTATTATTTTTACACGATAATTTCATTTTAATATAGAAGTAAGAAGGAAAACCAAACTTTCAAGCCTCGAGTTAATACGTCTAATTGTAGACCACATGAGGTAGATGAAGTAGAGTTTATCTAGTTCAATGACTTAGGAAGACAAGGGGTATAATGTAGTCATCTCTATGACCATCGCCTACACGCCCATTATTAAAGTATGTCAGCTCTATTTATGTACGAGTCAGAAATATCTCGTTAGTTAAAGACCTGATGAACGAATAAATACAAAGAAAGAAACCATCCCACCTTTTTAATTCCACCCAGGCTTACGTACAATACACAGACAAAGATAATTGTATTAAAATATTTATAATCCCACCCTTCGCCATCAACGTCACCCGGCAAATGGACGGCGTGAAAAACATAAAAATAAAACTTATCGATTAATAAATCCGATTTCTGCGATGGAAGAAATATCTAATTACAATTCAGGTGTTGTTTGTGTGTGTGTGGGAAGGAGGTTGTAGGGGGTTGGGGGTGGGACACATTGAAAGAAAACATTCAAATGTCATTGATTCTTCATTTAAACATTTTCTAGATAGTAATAAAAAATAATATAAAGTTGTATTTTTTATGTTACGAAGTTGTCGAATAGTTTCCGTACAAGCCTACCTGCCTACGCACAAACAATTAGTTGTCCCAAATCAAATATGTTGTGAAATGTTCATCTTAAAAACTAAAGGTACCATGTAGACGTTTCTTTTGCAAGCAGTTTCGTGCAAAATGTTGATTTTAACTTTCATTGTATTAGGGATCAAATATGGCCGTTTTGTGCATGGTTAGGTTAATGTAATTGGGATAAATTGCGGTGTAGTGTTGCCGCTATTTGTAGGGTTAGTTCATTGTATTTGGGATAAAATGCTCTCTAACTTGGTTGATGTGCGGGGTTAGATCATTGTGGTTATGATAAAGTGTTCTTGAGTTATGTGCTTGGTCAGAACATTGTATTTGGGATGAAATGCTGTCTATTATGCCCGTTATGTATAGTGCTAGTTCATTGTAATTGGGATAAAGTTCCGTGTTTGATGGTTTTTAAGTTCAGGGTTAGTTTATCGTAATCGTGATGAAGTGCTTTCTTCATTGGTAGTTAAGTTCAAGTTAGCTCATTTAATTAGAATAAAGTGCTGTCTTTGTTCAGTTATGGGTTAGTTCGTTATAATTAGGATAACGTGTTGTCTAATATCGCCATTATGTGTAAGTTAGTTCATTGTAATTAGGATAAAGTGCTCTCTAATATAGTTCTATGGTATCAAGTGTTTTCTAAAATAGCAATTATGTGTAAGTTAGTTCATTGTAATTAGGATAAAGTGCTCTTTAATATAGCCACAATGGGATAACGTGTTGTCTAATATAGCAATTATATGCAAGTTAGTTCAATGTAATTAGGATACAGTTCTCTTTAATATAGCCCCTATGGTATCAAGTGCTTTCTAAAATAGCAATTATGTGCAAGTTAGTTCATTGTAATTATGATAAAGTTCTCTTAAATATAACCGCTATGGGATAGTGTTGGCTAATATACCAATTAAGTGCAAGTTAGTTCCTTGCAATTAGGATAAAGTTCTCTTTCATATAGTCGCTATGGGATAAAGTGTTGTCTAATATAGCAAATGTGCAAGTTAGTTCAATGTAATTAGGATAAAGCTCTCTTTAATATAACCGCTATGGAATTAAGTGTTGTCTAATAAAGCCCGTATGTGTAAGTTCAATGTAATTATGATACAGTTCTCTTTAATATAACCGCTATGGTATAAAGTGTTGTGTCATATCGCAAATGTGCAAGTTAGTTCAAAGTAATTAGGATAAATTTCTGTTTAATATAACCGCTATGGTATAAAGTGTTGTCTAATAAAGCCCTTATGTGTAAGTTAGTTCAATGTAATTAGGATACAGTTCTCTTTCATATAGCCGCTACGGTATAAAGTGTTGTGTAATATAGCAAATGTGCAAGTTAGTTCATTATAATTAGGATAACGTTCTCTTTAATATAGCCCCTATGGTATCAAGTGTTGTCTAAAATAGCAATTATGTGTAAGTTAGTTCAAAGTAATTAGGATACATTTCTCTTTAATAATATAACCGCTATAGGATAAAGTGTTGTCTAAGCCGACCGCCCAATGTACTGACCCGCTTCCCGCGGACATCCATATGCATCGTGGATTACGTCCCCTTGTGTCAGCTCTTTTTTTACATTGCGAGAGATTTTGTAAGAGTGCGAGTAGACAAACCAAGAATCGGAGGGCGGGGAATTAGGGGGGGGGGGGAGGGGGAGTTATGAGGGGGCTGATCGTCTGTTAGATAATCGTGTGACAGACGATAGATTCCAATAAAGCTCCGTAATTCCTCTATAAGTGTGTACTGACATTCCCATGTGCAATGTGTACTGACGGTAAATAAAAGATGTAACTATCTTACAGAGCAGGGGGAAGCGACTCATCATCACTAAATATAAAAGCGATGGCGAAATTCTTCGTCCTTGTATGTTTTTATGATGAAAGTGATAATATTATTGTCTGCGATGGGTTTATATGAAAAAAAGTACTTAAAATACTGTTGTAAAATTATAACGCTGATAAGTCAAATAGAGACTGGTAATTAGCTGGACATCGGTAATTAAAACTATACAGGTGGACTTGTCATGATGATCTTTTCCTTTTAGTGCCCACGACACATGGGCCCGCCACAGTAAGCTCCCTCCACTTATGTCGGTCTCCGACAATTATCCTGGCAGTCCCCCATGACAGTCCTGCCTCTGCCAACTGCTTCCTGGCAGTCCCCCATGACAGTCCTGCCTCTGCCAACTGCTTCCTGGCAGTCCCCCATGACAGTCCTGCCTCTGTCAGCTGCTTCCCCACCGTGCGCCTCCACGTCTCCCTTGGCCTTCCCTGCTTTTTTTTTCCACGAGGCGTAAAGTTTAGCGCTATTCCTGCAATGTCGTCTGGATTTATTCTAAGGGCGTGCCTCATCCAGTGCCATCTTTTTTTTCCGATTATTTCGGAAACCGTTTCCGATTCCATCTCTTTTAGTAGCATATCAATTGGAGATGGTGTCAGGTCAGTAGTTGCCTCCATCATTGTCAAGTACTTAGTTTTGGAAAGAGTCAAGTGATCTGTCAACTTCACGTAAAGTAAAGAAAGTAAAGTAAAGATTCCTCCTTAGACCTAACGATCCATTGTGCAGATAAAGTAGAGCTCATGTTTTTTTTTACCTCGGCATATAAAAGGATAATGTGGTAAGCACTACGCCCAGCCTCCTTTACCTTCCCTAAATTGAGTTAGGTACCCATCAGAGTATGGTGGACTAGGGGCGTTCGACTAACTTGAACCCTGATTCGAACTCGAAACTATCGGGTTAGTAGTCTACCGCTCCACCGCTAAACCACGTCGCCCCATACCATCACGTAATGTATACTTAAAGACCTTACGATCGATATGGCAGATGAAGTAGAGTTCATCTATTTTTATAACCTAGACACACAGCAATAAAGCAGACGAACGGAAATCACTCTAGCAAAATGAAAATACCAGACTGACGTTTTTGTTTTCATACTGTAAAAACTCGACTTTTTGAGAACCCAATATTGGCAAACATTGAGTCTCGAGGTTTAAATTAAATTCAGCATAAAAAAATATTGGCTAGCTGCGTAATGTTTAAATGTTTTTTTTTTCGTAATGTCGCACTTTGAATGAATTTCGTTAAAAATGTAATCAATCCAAAATTTCTTTTTTTTTACACGTGTTGAGGGAAGGTGTTGTGGTGTAATCCACAGAAAAAGAATATTAAACACATTTTTTTAAAATTTTAAACAATAACAACTGAACTGCAAACAGAAATTGAAAAAGCAATTTAGAGAAATGTTATTTGCAACACAATATTTAAAATCGTGCCGCTTGTAGTTTGTATACTTTCTCTTTATTTCTCTTCCTCTCTCTCTCTCTCTCTCTATCCTTCTCTCTCTCTCTATTTCTCTTTCTCTATACCCCTATCTTGGCATTTAAATACATTTGTATTGAAAAAAATCGCGATGTATCAATTATAATCATAAGCAATTACTACAACTTAACTGCTTATATACTAAAACTTTTTTATCCAGGGACGGATTGCCCAAGCACTTGACCAAGGTAGACAGCTAACACGAAATGGGGCAATGGATTAATTCTAACACACCCAGATTAGGAGGACTGGACTAATTCCAATACCCCAAGGTTAGGGACACAGGGTTAATTTTAACACGTCAAGATTTGGGACACAGGGTTAATTTTAACACGTCAAGATTTGGGACACAGGGTTAATTTTAACACGTCAAGATTTGGGACACAGGGTTAATTTTAACACGTCAAGATTTGGGACACAGGGTTAATTTTAACACGGCAAGATTTGGGACACAGGGTTAATTTTAACACGGCAAGATTTGGGACACAGGGTTAATTTTAACACGTCAAGATTTGGGACACAGGGTTAATTTTAACACGTCAAGATTTGGGACACAGGGTTAATTTTAACACGTCAAGATTTGGGACACAGGGTTAATTTTAACACGTCAAGATTTGGGACACAGGGTTAATTTTAACACGTCAAGATTTGGGACACAGGGTTAATTTTAACACGTCAAGATTTGGGACACAGGGTTAATTTTAACACGTCAAGATTTGGGACACAGGGTTAATTTTAACACGTCAAGATTTGGGACACAGGGTTAATTTTAACACGTCAAGATTTGGGACACAGGGTTAATTTTAACACGTCAAGATTTGGGACACAGGGTTAATTTTAACACGTCAAGATTTGGGACACAGGGTTAATTTTAACACACGAAGATTCTAGATGAAGAGTGGGTTAATTATGATGCTTTTTGATTTGGAGCAAATTGGTTAATTCCAACACTTTCAAATTTGAAGCACAGAGTTAATACTAACTCAAGAAGACTTAAAGCAATATGATAATTCAAACTCAATAAATTGCGCAGAACTTTGTTAATTTTAACTCAACAATCGGATAATTCTAACGCACCGAAATTTGGAGCACTGGCTTAAATAAAACCGACCAGGTTTAAGAGCACTGTATTAATTCTACCGCACCAAAAGTTGGCGCACTGTGTTAATTATACCGCACCAACATTTGGAGCACTGGATTAAATATAACCCACCAAGTTTAAGAGCACTGTGTTAATTCTAACGCACCAAGATTTTGAGCACTGGATTAAACATAACCGACCAGGTTTAAGAGCACTTAGTTGAACAGAAGACACAATCAGTCCGTGAGCAAGACCCCGGGTTTGGCTGTCGTGCTAAAGAAAAGAAGTGAGCCCCACACACGACATGCTGATCAAAGGGGTGAGCGGTGCTTTATTGGTGAACTTTGACCTTTTGACCCGGAGAAGTCTAGTCAAGGAGAGAGATTCAAGGGAAAAGAGAAAATATCCGCCGGTATCATTCTATGGAAGGCGTAAAAATAATAGTTGTATGATATATTTTTAAATATAATTAAATGTATGCGTGTGTCTATGTGTGTGTATGTATATATATATATGTACCGCATGCTTTACATAGTTGAATATCCGGAAGCCAATATTGATTGCAAGTAAGGAAGTCAAAAAGACGCTAAGCAATTCAAAAGGGAAAGGATAACATGCAAACAGAGAATAAAATAGATGACCACGTATTCGACGTATTATCATACACATATAGGCCTACACATATAAAAACAATAACTATTTAGGTCATAAAGGGTTTGACGGATTTCATAAACAAGTGTCATATAACAGCACATCACTCGAATCTCCTCAAAGGAAGGGGCTTTAGGTTACTGGTAGTTAACTAAATAAAGACAAAGCTTGCTACTTTCTGCTTTCCCTAACCCCAACCTAAGTCCTACCATAAGCCTAACCCTATTTCTAACAATAAAACTAGACGAGATTACAAAACTAACAACAACCCAACACACCCATTTTTGGAATATTCTATTATCGGACTTTCATACCCACAATCATCGAAATGTTTTTTTCGGCTATCGTTAAACATTTGTAATTATATTTAGGCGTTTAGTTTTGTATGATATAGTTTAGGTATACGTTTAATTTAGGACATTATATTTGAAGGAAATATGGTATTTCGAGTCAGTTACGTGAAATGCGTCTTTTAAAAGCTTAAGGCAGCTATGGCATTTTAAGTAAAGCATTTGAGAGCTGTAGAGAGCTGGACTGCTAACCCGTAAGTCTCGAGTTCGAATCCGGGTTCAAGTCAGTAGACCGTCCCTGAGTCCACCCAACTCTGATGGGTACCTAACTCCTGTTAGGGAGAGTAAAGGCGGCTGGGCAAAGTGCTGACCACACTATCTCTTCATATGCCGAGGTCACAGAAACAAGTGAACTGTACTTGCCCCATAGACCATCAGGTTTGAAAGGGAAACTTTACTTTACTCACGTAAGGTAAGTAAAGGTGGCTGGACATAGTGCTGACCACAGAACCAAGCGAACTCTACTTCACTTTCCCTAGATACTTTACTTACTTTACTTACTTATTTCATTTGATAAATGCTTAGAAACCAAGGCACATTGTTATTTTAGAAATTGTAACCAGTTGAAATAAATAAACATCGCCCATTTTTATAAACCTCTCTTCTCGCTCTTTTAAACATAAATATAAAGTTGTATACACGCATTCGAATATTGATATTTTGTTATCAACAAAAACATAGAAATCTATTTTCCCGGATTCTATTTTTATTCTTCAAGATGACGTAGAAGAAACAACCCTTTCCTTCTCCAAGGCCGCGCTAAAAATAAACACAGAAACTGTCTAAATGACACGATCATTTATCTGCTTGTGTCTTTATTACATTTCTGTCTCTGAGCCAATTAGATCACAAAGCACCGTGTTTTATTTCATGCAAATAAACATTTGGAATCAAGAGAAAAGGGGGATTACTCACAAGTTGACTTGTAAATCGAGACGAAAAACAGAGTGATGAAAAAATTTAGATTGAAAGCCCGGGTGTACGGGATGATATGGGTAAGGTCACCAAAATTGATATAGAGAGACAGAGAGACAAGTGATATAGAGAGACAGAGAGAGTGAGAGAGTAAAATGGCAAAATAGGGTAATATGTTAAATAATGACGCGCGCTTTATAGGAGGGGAAAAATGGGTTCAGGTTTCGAAAAGGTTCGAGTTCAAGTGGTCTAGATTGATTATTTATATTTTTTTGTTTACATCGATTTCATGTTTTAATAAGGGGGTCGTCCATAAATGACGTCACACTCGTAGATGGGAGGGGGGGGGTTCAGATGGTGTGACGTCATTTTTTTTTTGCATTATAAAAGCAAAGTAAGAAAACGAATTTTAGCCGTTATTTCGCGTTTTAGAAAAAGGTGTTAATAAATTGTAATAGGAATTGATCAAAATAGTCTATGCTAACAGAGTTCTGACAAGCTTTTGGAAAAATATCGATGTTTTAAGAATAATTCAACATCAATTTTGAGGAAGGGTTTAAGCTGAGTAGTGACGTCGTTTTAGGGGGGGGGGGGGGGTCTGGCTTTTTGTGACGACGTGTGACGGAGGGGAGGGGGGAGGTAAAAATCGTCAAAAAAGCGTGACGTCATTTATGGATGACCCCTAAGTTGGCTTGTAACATCGACGCATTCGAAAAATTAATAGCTTATTACCGAATTATTAATTATATTGAAATGTTTAATGTTCTGCTTGATTGAATACACATCATTTTTCATAATTAAAATTGAACGGGTGATAGATACAAATTGCTCAACAAAAATAGGGACTTGTGGTGTGAGATATGTTAATTTAGCAGAAGTCGGTTATAGTGTATTCATATTACTTACACTTCATAAATATACACGTTATTACACTTCATTGTTATCTTCATCTAGAAAATGACTCTTTCTCTCTCCCTCTCTCTCTCTCTCTTTGTCTCTTTATATATATATATATATATATATATATATATATATATATATATATATATATATATATATATACATATATACATACATTCGTGCACTTTCCCCCATGTGCAGTCCCCTGAGCCCTCTGTGTCTAAATCACCATTTATGCATCATTAACAGCCATTTGCGATATCTAAATAATTTCCCCGCAAATTGTTTCTTAACGTAAATGAACAAAATTAGACAATTATTCAAATGCTAGATTCGGCAGAATGTAGAACTTAACACATTTAATGGACTTCTTTTTTTAAACATGTTCAATGCAAAAACTAATTTTTGTACCATTAATTATAATTTCTTCATTTATATGTAAAAACAACGCAATTGTCATTGTTCTTTTATATATTTATACATTTTAAATTATTTCAAGAAATCGGTTAATATTTGTTTATCACAAACAATCGATCTTTTTCATACTAGCTAAAAGTAAAACGGTCAGCAACACAAGATGATTTTTGTGGTTTATTTTATCTATCACAAATGTTCAAGAATACAATTATTCTAATAGATTTTAACATTGAAAGTAAAAAAATGAAGATTAATGGCATTATAAATACAATTTTTTTAGACAACACACACGCTGAATTTTTTTTATGTTATTAAAAACAGTTTTTCTTTTCTGAAAGCGAACGCTTTTAACCCCCCCCCCCCCCCCCGTATATATCCAGCAGAGCACTCTAAGTGTTTAAGCGTTTAAACCCATCTATGTGACACGTGGCGTAATAGTTTTGTTTTTATGCCGCGTGACCCCCATATCTATCTGCCACGCTAATTTTTGTTTCATTCGTTCCTGATGCGCCATTTGTACGTCTTTGACAGCCAATTCGTGAAAGCCAAGCTTGTCTTTGTGTGTGTGTGAGTGCGTGTGTCTGTGTGTGTGTGTGTGTATAAACGCATTATGTTTTGGCTATTGCAACGATATTGAATACATCTGCGCTTTTTTTACTTTCTCGTATACTCGAATCTTTACGTTTTATGCATCCCTGTGTCGGAAAAACATAGTTTTGCTAGTTTGTCCGTTTGTCTGTGTGTGTTTGCGTGCGTGAGTGTGTGTGTGTTTATTAACACATTATGTTTTTGCTATTGCAAGGACATCGAATACATCTGCGATTTTTTTACTTAATCGTATACGAAGTATAGAGAAAGTATTGTAATCGTGAAAAAGAATCAAAATCGCAATTTTCACAAATCTTGACTTTTACAACTCTCAGAGTCGGAAAAATATAGTTTTTTTGTTGTTGTTGTTGCTATTTTGTCAATATGTCCGTGAGTGTGTCAATGTCTGTGCGTGTTTCAATATGTCTGTGAGTGTGTGTGTATGTGTATGTGTGTGATTGTGTTTGTGTGTCTGTGAACACGATACCTTGAGTAACATTACAGTTACGTTCTTACGATTTCAAAACCGTGGTCAAGAAACATACGTACACTACATCAACTACCTTTTAGACCATGGGTCTCCAAACTACGGCCCGCGGGCCGAATGCGGCCCGCGATGTCCTCTCATCCTGCCCGCGGATATCTTTTTGTCCACGGAAAAAACAGTTTGTTAGTGATGGCTGAGGAAATTTGCCCAGAGAAATCAAAGACATGCCTGAAAGAACCTGGCCCCCGAACTAAAATTTGATATTTAATGCGGCCCTCAGACTGAAAAGTTTGGAGATCCCTGTTTTAGACTGTTTGTACCACTTCCATAACAGGAAATTCCCGTAGCGCTCCGCGGCAAATCATTGTTTCATCGACTAAAAAAAAAACCCTAAACTAAAATCTCCCTGAAGGAGGGACTAAACCAAACAGTCAAGTCTGGGGTGTAACCAAAGGAATGTACTTACTGGCACCATAATGCCATTACCACGTCTGCTAGACGTGGTCTCCGTCTGCGGGACTTCTGGACTAAGCGGCTCGAGCTAATTTAAATACGTCAGTGGGGTTTTTATATGTGGGTATTTTATGGGGTGTGAGCAGCCCTTCGTATGGGTTGAAAATTGAGACTTTGTTTCCAGTGCGTTGAGGTAAAATAGTTATAAATTCGGAGTAATTTAAATACGTCATTTGTTTGTTTTATATATCTTATACGATTTCAGTTGACCTTCGTATGGAACATTGAGGCTTTGTTTCCAGTGCATTGAGGTAAAATATTCATAAATTAAGAGTGATATAAATACGTCTTTGATTACATGTGAGTATCTTAAAAGATTTGTGTAGAGCTTTGTACGTCTCGAACAGTGAACCTATTTTGTTTTGTTTCGGGCATTATGGTGATATATTAATGAAATTCAGGTTAAATATGCTAGGATTGTTTTGCTTTGGGCATATCTTTATGGAATACTTTGTTATTCGTATGCTTTAAAAATAGTTTTATTGTTTTTATTTTCAGCGATTTAAGGTTTTAAAAAAATTACGTTTTGATCGATGTTGTGGACGATAATGGGGGAGTTGGATGGGGGAGGGGGTGGTAGCTATTTAACGAACGCTGAGTTTATGCACTGTTATTATAAGTAGGTCGAGTTTATCATGGTTCTCCTAAGTTCCTTGAGGAACATAAAACCTTCCATCCCCCCCCCCCCCCCCATAGGATGAAATCGTTTAAAACACTTCTGGGCGAATTGTTGTGGCTAGGATTTCTTGAATTACACACGTTGAAATGTTTGAAAATAATTGGATGCATTTTGATTGTTCTAATAAAGTAGGGGTGGCATGGCCTAGCAGTAGAGCGCTTAAATGCAAAACGAAAGTTTCGAGTTCGAATCTGTGTTCAAGTCAGTAGAACGTCCTTGAGTCCATTCAGCTCTGGTGGGTGCCTATTTCACGTTAAGGAAAAATAAGGCATAGCTAACCACACTATCCTTTCATAGGTCATTGAAAAGTATTAACTCTAATTCATCTGCACAATATGTGTCTTGGATAAGAACGGAAAAAAATATAATGATTTAAATAAAGTACTTTTCCTTTAAATCACACGGGGAAGATTATATTGTAATGTTTTTTTTTTATGTTGGATCAATTGGAATGAGTTAGGGTTACGATTAAGCTTAGTCATTGTATTAGGGTTAGCATACTAAGAGCAATGTATCACCTACGTACGATCGTATTCCATACTTTTTGTGTTGGTGTTTACAGGAGGCACACAATGTCGATTGTGAATTGTTTGTCATGTTTTAGATCCCAACTATTTAACATTTTCCCCAATCTAAGTAAAGAATAATATTTTGATTATTGGTAATGATTTAACGATGACAAACTCTTTTACATCTGAAACTTCGTTAGTATACTAACTGGCAAGCTTGGCATTGACGTGAATAATTAATCACAATTTATTTAAAATTACCATTATCGGCCTGGGTTTGAAACGACACGAGAACAAATGTTCACACTTTAGAAAAACTAGCCTACTCAAAAGTATGTTTTAAAACAAAAGTAGACAGTCAATCATACGTTTTTTTATTAACAGATGAAGCTGAAAAAAAAATCAAACCGTACTCATAAAGACTGAATAGGTTAACAACAAAATTCGAACATGGACATTTGATTAACAGAATTAGATCAAAGCTATAGGAATACCCCGACTCTAGTACTATCAAAACCCCATCTCCGCCCCCCCCCCCATTGAAACAAGATACCCCAGCACTCCCCCACCCCCCACCCCACCCCCGGAAGTCCGACACGACTAGCCCGGGGAGCTTAACCGGAAGGGGAGTGGAGCCCAACATGGCGGGCAGTCCTCATCACGTGACCGCTCAGACAGACGGTCGAACGTGTTCGTTTTCTAAGCGCTGATTTCAGCGATTAGCTGCCGCCATTAGGCAATATCTTCTCTTTTATTACCTGCGCATTAGCGGCATGGAGCGGCATACAAATTGCCTACACTGACCAGTAATACACAGCAGGCTTCGACGGTTCGTTGGAAGGAAGTGTAGGTTTGGTTTATAATATTTAAATTCAGAGCACTTAATGAAATAGTAATACATTTGATTGTGAACGACGTGGTCTGGCGCTAAAGCACTAGACTGCTCACCAGAAAGTTACGAGTTCAAGTCCAGGGTAAAAAATCAGTAGAACTTCCTTGAGTCAACCCAGCTCTAATGGGTACCTAACTCACGTTAGGGAAAGCTAAAGCGGCTAAGCATGGTGCTGACCGTACAGCAAGTGTTGTATTGCGATAACAAAGTCAATGCATTGTCATATCAGCCCCCCCCCCCCCCCCCGCCACTCACACTTTAAAAAAAATATTTTTTTCATTTTTATAATTTTTTAAAATGATTTTATTAAATGAATGTGGCATTGGGTATGACCCACTGTACGTCATCTAAAAAAAAATGTACGCCTTACACGTTCTAATTGATATTAGATTGCGCTTGAAATAGAGATCTGGTTTGAATCGATTCACACACCTAGTACATGAGATAGATCTAATGTTAATGTAAAACGTCTATGAACGCATGCTTCTATTAACTATATTTAGAATACGTCTTTTGAATCGTGGATAGTAACGACCGATAAAATCTGATTTAATGCTAATACACCACCGAACTAGTATGGATGGGACTAGCCGACTGTAAGGTGAGAAACCTAATGGAACAGACACAGAAGATTTTCTTCTTAAATTTCATCTTCACGAAAAATCGCATACGTTAATTTAAAACGTTTTAAAAATCACGCAAAATGCCTCTTGCAGTATTTAAAATAGCACGGTTAAAAACATTTAATTAAAATTGAGTAAAGATGTTCACGTAAAAAAATATTTCATTATACTTTTTAAAAAAATCTACAGTTAATAAAACGATACATTTCTTATGTAGGCTAATCTTGCAATTAATTTAAACGCAATCTAAAGATCGTTTATTATTTACATCTGAGAATCTCGAGACTTTCTCTCAACCGTTCTAACACGATTTATATATATATATATATATATATATATATATATATATATATATATATATATATATAATCAAAATTGATCTGTTAGTAACAGGTAGCATATGGGACTGCGTGGCCAAACAGTGGAGCACTAGACTGTTAGACCAAAATCATGAGTTTGAATCCGGGTTAAAGTAAGTAGAATGTCCCTGAGTCCACCCAGCTCTGATTGATAGGGCTACCTAACTTAATTTAGGGAAAGTAAAGTCGGTTGGGCAAAGTGCTGACTACACTATCCCTTTAAATGCCGAGGTCATAGAAACAAGTGAGCTCTACTTCACCTGCCGCATTAAGCGTTAGGTTCCAGAATGAAATTTATTTTAATTTTCATCATAAAGCATCAAATGGACAGAACCGACATGAAGCCCAACCCATATTACAAGTTACGTTTTTTTTTCCTTTTTTCTTCTGATATCACCTCCCTCTCCCCACCCGTTTCTAGCTAAGCGTTTTTATTAATCACTTGTTTGTTTCAATAAATTAGAGCATACACATATTAGGATTCTACGAATTTTACGTAAATAATTAAACTTATTAAATAGACTTTTACCAGTTTTCAAATATTGTGTTTTTATTTAGCAGGTTTATTTTCAACTCACACATTCTTTATGATACTAAACACAATAAAAAAAAAAAAACAATCTTAAGGCAGTTCAACAAAAAATTGATATATGTCTATCTAGTTTCAACTCCAATACATCAACCTCCGTTCCCTATTTTCTATCGACCTAGCGAAAAACCCCATTACCCTCCCCATAACCCTACCCACCCCCCCTTCCCTCCTCCCTTACCCCCAAAAAACGAATTCACTTTCTTGCGGTAGCGTTCCCACGAAGTTTTCAAAAGCAAATGCAATTTCTTGCATATCACCCGGTGTCACTGACCCCCTCCCCCCCCCCCCACCCTCAGACCCTAACCTTCCCGTCTCATAACGCTCATCTTTACAAAACCGTTCAGACTTTCATAACCTTAACTTGAGCTAACCCAGGTTACTCAAAGAATAAAAAAAAAAATAATTATAAAAAAATAAAATAAAAAAAACACTTTGAAAATGTATAACCCCCAACCGCATGCATGAAGGTGTAGTGAATCTTTTTCACCGCAACCACATTTTAATCAATACAAAAAATCTTCTGAATATTTTCATTCCCCGCGCGTTTTTTTTTTCTCTTTCCAATCCACATTTAGCGTACGGGAATTTTTTTTTAAAGGGACATAATTACCACCAAAATGGTTGAGAGAGATTTTTATTATGTCCCTTACGTACGGAAATGAACAGCATTATCGTTTTAAAGGATCCGATTCAGGCATCGGTTTAATAACAGGGGAAGCCAATGCTTATTAACCTCCCCCCCCCTCGATGTTGTGACCGACCACATTGAACCTGATAGCTCTCTATACACTTTAAGCGTTTGTCCTGAATCTAACTCGTACTCCCTCAACCCGACCCCCTTTTACACTGTCCGACCCCCACCTTCCTTCTTTTCATATTATGAGCGAACCCTCAACATAATCCCTAATTAGTTTGAGTGAGTTATCGTCCTAACTACATCTGCAATCCTCCCTGATACTGAGTCTAGCCACTACAAGCGTTCATACTATTTGACTACTTAGTCTTCCTTCCTAAATGTGAACACCTATCTACAAAATCTAAACCCTACCTCTCCGTAGTAAATTTGACCCCCATCCCTCCTAAATCTGACCCCCTATGTCTAAAACCCGACCCCCGCCTTAATCTGACCCCCGCTTTAATCTGACCCAATTTCCTTCTAAACCTGACCCCCCCCCCCCCGCCCTCTCTTAAATATGACCCCTTTCCTTCGGATCCTTTCTCCCTTAATCCTCAATTAGCATTCTTAAGTTTGACCACCTCCATTTAAATATAACCCCCGTTTCTCCAAAATTCGACCCCCGTCTCACCTAAATCTGACCCCGTACCTCACACATGACCCCACTCTGCCCAACTTCCTTTTCACTCATCTTCCGACCCAGCCCAACTCACCACATATACCCCCTCCCCCTCCCCCACCCCCCAACCTCTTCCGACATAACCTACAATTATCAATAAAAATCATCATCCAATATCTCAATCATACCCCACCCTCTCTAACGTGTGGTCCTTAACTCTAGTAATTTAACACCTCCCACCTCAACACCCCCACCTCCACAGTCCCTAACGTGACACATGACTTAACACCTCTAACCCCCACACCTCAACAATCTAACCTTTATGCAAATTACATAATAAGAAGGTATAGCCCTCTGTAATTACGCCATGCAAATTTATTGCCTAATCAACTCTTCCCTTTTATTAATTACAAAAAACACCTACATAAACAGCCATTTTCTTTCTCTGATTATCCCAAGTTAACTCCACAACGGCATAACAAAATACAACATTAATCTTTCTATTGTCCAACCTTAGCGTTTGATCTTGTAAACTCGGAAAGAACGCCCCAACTATAAATACACTTGTTAAAGGGAAATAACTTCTCCACGCAGTAGCTTTGATGCAGAATGTTATAGACAGACATGCAGACTAGAAGTCTGCGATCAAATCTAACAGACAGTCGTGGCAGACAGACATGGGGCAGACATTGATTGTCTGGGTACTCTGTGGGCCTGAGGTAAACACAGCCTCGTTTTCAGAATCTGCTGTCTACGGGGGCGAGGCTGGTACCTTGACGACTGGGGTATGTCAACAACACACGTTCTATCCACAATTCTACCTTAGTACACTCTCATCCCGAGGTAGTCAAACACCCCCACCCCGAGGTAGTCAAACACCCCACACCGAGGTATTCACCCCCCCCCCACCCCGCGGTATTCAAACACCCCATCCCGAGGTATTCAAACACCCCACCCCGAGGTTTTCAAACACGCCCACCCCGAGGTTTTCAAACACGCCCACCCCGAGGTTTTCAAACACGCCCACCCCGAGGTTTTCAAACACGCCCACCCCGAGGTTTTCAAACACGCCCACCCCGAGGTATTCAAACAAAGTCTCTCCAGCGCCTGCTATTTCTGAGCTAGGTTGGTACCTTGAAGACTGTATAACTTCCATAGCACACGTCTACCCACAATCCTACCTTAGTACACTCATACACAGTGTTTCTGTCAGATTTTTTTTCTCCTGGGAGGAGAGGGGGGAAGGGTAGGGGACTTAAAAATTCCGGTGGGGCGAACTAAATTTTAGGGGAGTGCGGACACGGGTAAAAGTATACATTTTCTGTACAAATGTATTTCGTTCAAGAGGTGAGGGGACGGGGACGGGGGGGGGGGGGGGGGGTTCTATTTAAATTAGGTGGAAATAGAAACATCTTATGTATTCAAAAGAGGATCGAACTTGTTACGTTCAGTACGTAGTGTGGCGCGCTATTACTTGACCACATCGTCACACTCTAAGTTCACTGAGAAGACGAGTTATATAATCGGTGAGTTTAGGTCCCTTGACAGTTGAATTGATATTCTGAGGTAAAGTCCTTGACAGTTAAACTGAGATTCTTAGGTAGGTCAACATACTTTTACAGTTAATCTGAGATTTTGAGGTACATACTTTTACAAATAATCTGAAATTCTGAGGTACGGCCATAGAAAGTAAAACTAAGGTAAGGTCTTTGAGCGGTAAACTGAGATGAAGAGGTATGACTCATGATGCAAATTAAGATATCGATATATGTTCTCTGACAGGTAAGTAAATATATGGATGTATAAAATATGAAAGGTAAACTGAAATATAGATGTATGGTCCTGACACGTAAACCGATATGAAGAAAGGTAAAAAAGAAAGGTAAAAAGAAAATTGGACGTACAGTGCGTGGCAAGAAAAAAATGATACCAGACAATGAATGGTTTAGCATGAGAAATGGTTTAACTTTACCTACTCAGGTGACTTGGCCATTTTGGTGGTGTTCTAAAATCTTTTGCACTTGAGATTCTCGTTAATAATTCTTTTACAATTTACTCTATGTGTGTTTATGCAATTACGTGACGCTAACAAACCACGTATGAGCAATTTACAAACCAGCTATTAATAGAGAATATATTAAATAACAATTGTTTTTGACCTTTTTGTCAGAAGGGTCCGGATACATTTCCGTGACATTTTCGAAATTAGATAAAGAATCTTCTAAAAATTAAATGAATTTTCCCTTCCAATTAAAACAAAGTTTGAATAGTTTAGCATTAAGAGGTAATCAAAACTTCATCCACTGGGCTAGGATTAAGGTTAAGACCAGGATAAAGTTGAGGATTAAAGTAATGTCACCACAGCGAATATAACACAGTGGTGTGGTTGAAAAGGAAATGTAATACTCCGTCATGTTATTTGTTACTTTTGTTTAGGGTTTCGTTCAATATGCGCGACCCCCTCACACTAACATCTGTATAGCAATACATCATAAAACATTCACATCTTTAAGAAATTCAAACCCTTCAAGAACAACATACCCGGCTCTCTTGAATAACTGACATTTTAAAAATATCATGGATATGTTGCAAAGAATACATGTAGGGTAAACATGTTTTCAAGAGATGGCGTGGTAGAGTGGTAGGGGGAACGACTACTAACAATAACGTTTTGAGTTCGAATCTGGGTTCAAAGTCCGTAGAACGTCTCAGGCTCCACCTGCATGTCTGCATGTCTATCTATAACATTCTGCATCAAAGCTACTGCGTGGAGAAGTTATTTCAAAGTCCGTAGAACGTCTCGGACACCACCCAGCTCTGATGGGTACCAAACTCACGTTATGTAAAGTAAAGGCGGCTGGGCATAGTGCTGACCACACGATCAATTTTTATGCCCAGGTCACAGCAACAGGTGAACTCTACTTCATCTATGGTTCATCAGATTAATAAAGGAACTTTACTTCACACGTTTTTTTTTCTATTCCATCATCTCTAAACGGTACACAAGTCTTACTGTTCCAGTTAAATCTTTGTTGTACAGCTTTTAGAAAAACCTGCTAACTTGAATAGATTCGTAGCTTAATGTTTAGCATATCTTTTAAAGACAAATCGACGCAAAAAGTTGACCTGTAAAATGTATTCAAACGTTAAGTAATACATAGTCTATAACCGTAATAAAGAGTAAAAAAATTTTTTTAATAAAATACTTTAAAATTCAAAGAAAATATTTCTAAAAATATATTACAATAGTATAAAAAAAAATAATTGGTATCGGTGAATCACTTGACGTGTTGCTGGTGCTTTTTTAAAGGTTAAAGGTTGCGGTGTTGGAATTAACCGAAGCAATAAAAACAAAAACTAAATGGTATACACAAAATAATTGGTATCAATGAATCACATATCTTGCTGGTGGTTCTTTTCGAAGTATAAAGGTCAACAAAATAATAATAATAATAAAAGATTAAAATGGTATACAAAAATAATTGGCATCGGTGAATAAAATAACGTTGTAGCGGTAAATAAATAAAAAAAAAACTAGGTTAAAGGTCGTGGCCCTGGAAGTAACCGAAGTCACCAAAAACTGAATGTACTGCAAGACCAGGTCAGGTTTCCCGCGGAGGGTCACCGTAGGTGGAGGGTGACTGTGGGTGGAGGGTCGCTGTGGGTGGAGGGGGGGGGATTGCATATGATTGAGGTAAGTAGACATATATTTTGCTTTTATACAAACATTACAATCATTATATATATATATATATATATAATATATATATATATATATATATATATATATATATATATATATATATATATATATATATATATATATATATATATATATATATATTATTTTTTTTATATCTATAGTAGGCCTATATAGTAGAGTATATATTTATAAAGTATACTGTATGTTTGTATATATATATATATATATATATATATATATACATATTTATATAGTTTAGTATGTATTAAATACATTGATAAAAGTTGATATAAAGTATGTATGCACAGAGACCGCGTTTCGAGTTAACCCTGTTATGGTTTATATGTGTGATTTGAACCTTCAGTGTTCCAATGCCACTATGAGCTTAGATAAAATGGTTTAGTTCAGAATATGCATAACTTTAGCTTTTTTTTTAAATTTACAAACGTCTAATGCAGCTTAAGGTGTCAGTTTAAATTTAGCTCCAAGTTCGATTACTAATGTGTTTTAAGTGTCTTTGTGTAACAGAAGTAGCATTAGTTTAAAAAAAAAATTGCTTATTCAGTCCAAAATTAGCTCAATTAGCTCACTAACATTGGTGTTATACGACTGATAATGCTACACGAATGAGCTAAAATTGAGCTCAGTGAAGAAATGTATTAGCCCATAGTTAGTCCACTGTCTAGGCAAGACCAGTCTGTTCAAATCAGACTAGTAAGCTAAAACATTAGCTCATTGAGTCAATTTTAGTTCGAATTAGCTCACTTTTATACGATTTTTACCGTTACGCAAATGAGCTAAAATTGAGCTCAGTGAAGCTAAGAATCAGCTCCTCGTTAACCCAACAGTTCTACGCAAGTCCAGTCTGTTCAATTCAGACTAGTGAGCTAAAAAAATTACCTCCTTCAGCTGATGCGTGTATGCGACACCGCCCATACGAAGCTGGTACCATTTCTTGGACATGAAGAGCCCTCGGCGTTAGGCTCAGTGGCTGAATGTAACTCACACTGCCCGAGCTACTTGACGTCACACGCATGCGCGTGAGTTGTGAGCTATAGTGGTACTCACCATGAAATGTGAAACTGACTTGAAAAAGGAACACATTTTAAATCAAAAGTAGAGACGACCAATTATATCTAAATAATGTAGTCTATAGAGTTTAATAAAATGTTGAATAAATGAATAGCAAAGTTACGTTGTTATGAGTAGACTATTATTTTTACATTATTTTAATTCATAAATGTTATTGGTAAAACGGTAAGCAATATCAAATCGAATATATTGCAAGTCTATTAAAATCAGCACTTTTGTGTATTATTTTAATTTAAAATATTACCATTAAAACGATAAATAATCTTGTATCGGATATATTGTATGGCTATTAAAATCAGCACTTTTGAAATATTTTAATTCTAAAGTTTTACGATTAAAAACAATGAGTCATATCGTGCCTGCATTATTAAGGCATATATTGTGGTTTTAAACGTGACCTATTTACAATTGTTTTGTCATCTCAGATTCCATCTTTTCAACTAAAATACATTTTTATAAGTTCATCTTACTTAAATATAAAAGTCTACTCTGTTAATAATGCAAATTGAGAAATCTTTCCAGTGTTTTTTTTTCTTCAAAATAGCAATATCATCGGACTTCACTGCTTTTGAGTAATCACAAACACACACACACACACACACATCGTTAGACTTTACACACAACATATATATCGTTAGACTTTAAAAAAAAATATTTTTTCTTAAAATGTCAAGTATTTTTATGAAAAGTTATAATTGCTTAGATAATATTTCTGTTATTATTTATATTTAACTCTTAGAGCAAGTAATTCAGGATAATATAAACGCATAGCATAATCGTCTCAGTATTTAAAGTTGAAGAAGGAAATTAAACTATATTTTTTTTTCTGTATTGAGCTTGATGTTTTCGTTTGAAGAATAGGATTCTAACTCATTGTTCTATATCGGTACCAACGTAATAGAACTCTACTCTTTTTTTAAATTTTGTTTCAAATATATTTTCTGGTTATCAGAGAAGATATGCATTGTGTAAGGGTTTGTATTTCTTTACTTTTTTTCTGCTCTATGGATTATTCGTGTGCTGATATGTTTATGCTTATGTATGATGTATTTGCGGTTATATGTGTCAGTTTCTGTCTGATTATGCGTATGTGTGCGTGTGTATGTGTGTGTGTGTTTGTGTGCGTATATGTATGTGTGGTGTGTGTATGTGTATATCATTGTGTGAAGTGTTTGTGTATGTGTGTGCGTGTGGGTGTATGTGTAAGTGTATGTGTGTGTAATGTATGTGTGGTGTGTGAAGTGTTTGTATATGTGTGTGCGTGTACGTGTATGTATATGTGTGGTTACCAGCTATCGAGCCTCATCTGCCCTGGAGATTCGACCTTGGGACTTTTCTGTTTTATAACCAAATCCATGAGCTCTACCCACCCGACCACACCGGCCCCCAATGCATGTTCAAACTAATGCTCCCAAACGGATATTATTCAAACAAATAAAACTGAACATTCAGCAAGTATTGTACAACGAACGAGGTATCGAACCAACAGCTGAGTATCGTTCACGAGCGTATGAGTATTCAGTACGATTACTCCCGTCGATTCAGATGGAGACGTTTTGCGATTACTTAATCAATGACTGCTATATACCCAATATAACTTTTCTGAAGGTGACTTGGAGGATTTATTAGCGTGAAGAAAAAGAAAACTCATGAATTTTTTTTTGTCATGATAGTCTACGGGGGATATTTAACTTAGGCATAACAGAAATAAACCGGGAGTGATCTCCCCCTAAACTTTCTCGAATATTCTAATATAAAACAACAGGGGATGGGAACTCGGGATATAGTTATGTTTTTTAATCCATTTTAGATACTTAAAGTTTTTCAAATAGAATAGAATCTCTTTGGAAAAATAATTGCGCACCAAGCGAACGCCAAATAAAGATGTTCATATTAGTGCGCAATATTATTAGTACTTTAACCATTTACATGCGTTTTTTGAGAAATCGGAAATAGCGTAAATTAGTTCTTCCGGCCAACGGAAATTACTCAAAATTTGACAGAAGGTAGAGAATTAGATATTTTACTTACATGTGAAATTTCATTTAGCTATCTGAAATAGTTCTTAAGTACTAGGCTTTTAAAAAAATTCAAAGTAGAAAAAGTATCACTTTCGGTTATCGGAAATCGCTCAAAAGTTGATAGGGATCTACGATTTTGATAAAATACTTATATATGATACTTCATCAACCTAGCTGTAACTACTTATAAATCATATCTTAACTACTAGTCAATTAAAATTGTAACAGTTATAAATAGTAACATATGAAAACAATGAATACAATGAACGACTAACTAGTAGGTGTCAAATCATGAATATCTATATAAATTTTTTAATAACAAGTCAATTGAAACATAATCTATAAATAGCAAGACAATCTGAACTTCTTCAACTGTTAGATATCTCGCGAGCAGCAACACAGGCTAAAAATAGACGCCGGAAATCAGGGCGCGTCTACCGCCGGATGTTAACAAGCCGTCGAGATAACAAATTTGTTTACGGCTGTTTGAGATTATAAAAATGATGAAATTATTGCCTTGGTAAGCCTACGTATGACATCACAGTTTTAAAAAAAATGAATTTAAAAAAAGAAATACGAAGAGAATTATCTTTTGGAGACAGGGTGTTTAAGGGGGGGCTCATGATTCTGAAGGAAAGGTGTTGTGAGAAAAGATTACGCAATCAAAATATACAATCGCCTGGGGTTGTTTAAACATATGCCCAGAAGTTCACGATGAACTAATTTTTGCAGCTCTTTAATGTATATAGTCTATAATTTCGTGTAGGCTTTATAATAATAATAATAATAATCCCCCCGCTGGTAACGTAGAGTTAAGTATACTTAAAATTCAGTATTCACTCCAAGTCGAACGATCGATTTCATATTTCTTTGTAAAAAAAAGTAGTCCTAGTCACGTGGTAATACTGAAGAGTGAGCAAATTTAAACTAAAGAGCACGGGACTATTGAACCGAGATTTAATTCAGCGGGCTATAAATACACCATACAGGAACTCCCCCACCCCCTACCACCCACCCCACGCACACATACCGGTACAGAATTTGTTTTTTTTTTTTTAACTCAGTAAAATTGAGCAAGTTCTGGTAAAAAATATTTTTTTCCTAGTACGGTCTGAGAGTATCGGTAATTAGAGGTTGGGACCACGGGATAATTGCATGCTGGGATCGTGTTTGATGCTGACTTGCCATTCAAACGCGGAGCCGGAATCGATTACGGGGGGAAAAGGTATCGATCTCGAAGTGTTCATCTTGAAATGGGGGGGGGGGGGAGGGGCATGATTGACTAGATAAAACTGTAAGTGGCTGTGGCCTTGAAGCAAAGAATTAAAAGACCATCACACGCTTTCCTTGAGATCTATAGAGATATTTAAAATGATGAGAATTTACTTTTAAAAAGCGTATGTTTCGATACATTTTCTTAATCAGTAACCTTAGTCATCTAAAGTAGGCCCATTAGTTGTAAAAGGTTAAAACACTTACTATTAATCATGTTTGATGAACAGACTACATGAATGAGGACACTAAAAAGCTTATAAAATAAACCACATGCATTCTATTTATAATTGTTAACTTTTATATTGTACTATGGGGTGGCTTGGCCTAGCTGTAGAGAGCTAGAATGCAAACTCTAAAGTCTCGAGTTCAAATCCGGGTTCAAATTAGTCCAACTAGCTTTTCAAGATACCTACATCGCATTTTGGAAAGAAATTGCGGTAAGACATAGTGCTGAACATACTATCCCTTCATATGCCGAGGTCGCAGAAACAGGTGAACTCTACTTCATTAGTCCCAAGAACCTTCAGGTTCGAGAACGGGACTTTCCTTGCCTATACATGTTAAAGGTTTAGAACTTCAATATGCTGCAGAAACAAGTGAAGTAGCCTACATCTTTAGCCGGACATGTTACATACAAAACATCGGATTCAGATCAACTCAAATTCTTCTTCTCAAATGGCAATTAGTTGTTCATTTCAATGTGTTTTCTTACATACTTCAACTAATATTCTAAAAAAATATATCATATTCAATCACTTGAATTATAATATCTATACTATAATCCTCATTATGGCAGTGGAAGCTCTGATTGAAAACATACTATATCATAACCAAGGAGCTTAATATCGCCAGGTATGCATTAATTCTTATGTTTCCTGCATTATTGATATAGCTCTAATTATAGCCTTACAAGGAAATCAGGAAAGATACAAGTTGTATTATTACTAGAGAATGTACCAAGGAAACAACAATTAAACATTGTTTTCTTCCTGGAGAAAATAATTATATATATAGTTATTATATATATATATATATATATATATATATATATATATATATATATATATATATATATATATATATATATATATATATATAAGCGGCCAAATAGACGATAAGGGGCTATAACTCCCTTGGGGCCATTATGATATGAACTGATCAGCTAAACAAGTATGATGTTCCTGTCATTACCCGGGCGGTAAGTTTTCGTTACGCCGGGCCTGAGGTAGAGATAAGTGCAGGTTGACATAATCCGTAACTCTTGGTTTGCTCACAGTCGTAATTAAACGCGTTTCTGTTTTTTTTTTTTTTTTTTTTTTTTTGCTAATTATAAGTAACATGGAATACATACACATTTATTATTTTTGGCTTTTATATTGGGGAAAGAGTATTTTTCATGCATCGCTTCGGTGGGGAAGGGGGTAGGGTGAGTAAATTACAGTTGCGAAATATTTGAATTTTTAATAGGCAGCACTTTTAGTGATATATTTATTTTTTTTTTTAAATTTGCGCACTGCCCAACACAAGGCAAGGAATCGCATCTATCAGTATTAAAAAAAGTAAACGATCATATTTAGACCTAGCGATCCATTGGGGCATATGAAATATAGTTAATGTTTCTTGACCTGGGCAGATGAAGGGAAGGTGTGGTCAGCAATGTGCTCTTTCACTTTACTTTCCCTAACACGAGTTAGGTACCCATCCGAGCTGGGTAGACTCAGGGCCGGTCTACTGGCTTGGACTAGGATTCGAACCTGAGACTTTCGTGTTAGCAGCCTAGCCTTTCCCTGTGTAAAACCCATATATTCCCTAATGTTGTCTTCTTCTGCATGCTTTTTTTTTGTAACCTTGTTCTTTGTTCAAAAGTTGTGTCTTCATTTTTGCATGTCCGTACTGCCTTATTTTTTTGTTTTCTTCAACAATAGCAGGTCATACCGAACATCAATCATCCTTTGGATCTTGTCATATACTGCTTAATTTAAAACAGGTCTTGGTTTTTATATGCATAGTGCCTAAATTCTTATTTTTGGTTCTTAATTATAATGTTAGGGGGATGGGGTGGATTTCCTACAGCACATTTAAGTATAACGTGTGAAATTGTAATGCGCATATATAAAATATAAGCAGTTGAAACCGATTTCAGCCAGCTTTTCTTTCTCTATTTGCTTCCTAAGCCTTTGTCAAAGCAAATATAAACTACACGGCAGAAGTTGTTTGAGTTTAGAATTTTTTTCTATCCTAGATGGGTTCCTGTCCCAAGATTTGGAACCTTATCTATACTGGGTGCCTGCAGTAACAAAGTGTGAGTACATTCTTCTTTAGTGACTAAATGGCCAAACGGTAGAGAGCTAGACTGCTAACCCGGAAGTCTCGAGTTCAAATCCAGTTTCAAGTCAGTAGATCGTCCCTGAGTCCACCCAACGCTGATGGGTACCTAACTCACGTTAATAAAGTAAAAGCGGCTGGGCATACTGCTGAACACACTATCCCTTCATATACCGAGGTCACAAAAAACAGGTGAACTCTACTTCACTTGCCCCATGTCAGGTTTGGATGTGGAACTTGACATACTTTGACATTCCCCTGATGGGGTGTGAGAACTGCTGGGTCGCGCTCACGGCTGCCGTGTAAACTTCCGGCTTCCGGCAGACGTTGATTATCTCAGGACGTTATCGTGAAGTGGGAACAATTAGAACGATCTGTTGGAGGGTGGGGGGGGGGGGGGGTGGGGGTTGTGGGGGTCGGAGGGGTGGGTCGGGGGAAAAGGGGTTATAGATCAGCC
This sequence comes from Physella acuta, assembly GCF_028476545.2. Lineage (NCBI taxonomy): Eukaryota > Metazoa > Mollusca > Gastropoda > Physidae > Physella > Physella acuta. The sequence continues at coordinate 63,449 of NW_026732404.1, forward strand.
ACATGGCATGTGATGTATTGATGAATGCGTGGTTTGAACGTTGATATGCTTGTGGTGAGTTTTTCTTCTTCTTCGTTCTAAATTCTAGTGTGGGAAGAGATTCTCTCCAGTACAATTAAGTATTACCTGTCAACTTGTTTTGCGCCTTATAGTCAGTCGATAAGTAGCCTACTTTTTAGGTGTTTAATATGTATCAGGATAAATGAAAATATCTTATTTTGTCTAACATATATTTTGTTTGAGATCATTTGTCGAACTGTTGTTGTCTAGGCTATTTTGACCTAAGGCGTGTATGTGCATACATTTCTTTATGAGGCATGTGTATGTATTGTTGTATGTTTATTTTGAGTTGGGGTCTGTATGCCTACATGTGTGTATGTCTGATGTGTGATATACATGTATTAATGCATGTGTGTATACATGGGATTTATGTATACATGTGTGAATGAATTATGGTCTTAGTTTACAAAATAACATACCCCTACGTGTTGTACCTTAAAATTTTGCTATAATGTTATTAAATTCCCACACTATTATACAGCATGTCCGTATATAACTACATTTAAACTTGACAAAAAAAAGACGTGATTATAAGTACTATAAATAAACCTGACCGGATCTTATTTCAATATCCGTGTTATTTGAGATTTTTAATTTTTTTGTTTTTAAACAGACACCTACTAAAATGTCAATAGTTACCAGCGTGTGTTAACACGAAGCGAAAAACATCGTATTATTTAAACTTGTTTTTTTTCGTGAAAACTAAAACAAGCTGTCACTGATGTTTATCCGTGGTTGTTCGACCATCGAGCCGTATGGGTTTAATGGCAGGGTTATATTCGGGTTAAATAACAGCTATTATAGCTGCCGAACAGCCATTATAGCTGTTGTTTTCGTTTTACGTGGGCTGTTGAGTCTTTAGAACTACGCTGTGATTTAGTACGCATATTGGTGTCGAAGAAAAAAGAGAGAGAAAGAGAAATAATTATAGAGAGATAGACATATATAATCAGAAATATATATATATATATATATATATATATATATATATATATATATATATATATATATATATATATATATATAATTATTTATTTATATATATATATACGAGCCGACCCGCGGCGTATCATACGCAGCTATTTAGTTCTTTTATTTTCTACTTTTCAGTAATTCATAATTTGTGAATTCGACAGTACCAACGCTGCCACTAAAAATGTTTGCTTTAAAACACTATCAGTAGCTCGTTAAGGACGATAACCCCCCTCCTTTCCCCAACCCCTATCCCCCCCCCCCCCTTGTGAAAGTAAACTCCTCTTTGTTACCTCCCCTAAGTTTAAAATCGTTTCAAACTAAATTATCTGCCCATAATAGTCGTCACTAAACCCGGCTCTACGATTGTAAACAGCGTAAAATAGTTTTTTTTATGCCTTTCAATTTTGAAATGGTATAAAAAGAGCGTTATGTACAGTCTTCGCTAACTTAAACGATGTGAATCGGATATACTTTAGAAAGTCCGTGGAGTAATCTCACAACCTATCTCCCAAAAATTCCCAAACGTATGCCACTGTTTATGTATATATGCTTATATGAATTAAGGCAGTGATATATGCGTGTATGATTACGTCACTTTACTCACACTATAGCGATACAATCACATCATTCCGTCAGTTAGCTGACGACGTACTGACACTTGCAAGCGTCATCAATGACGTCTATGATATTGACAAGACGAGACCCGTGTATAATTTTGCTCACCCTAACGCTTGATATTCGCGCCGGACACGTGCATAGACGAGCATGATTCATCATAGGAGTCGTACGCGGCAAGCAATCTAACTTCAGATATTTGGGATGGGAGGGAGATAACTCGTTCTTTTACTTGAATTATCGAACTTTGTTTTTAATGTTCTTGTCGTGTAACAGTAGAATGTGTCGATGCTCAGGGGAATTCCCGCATGCAGATGTGGGAATCCCCGTATAAAGGCGCGGATCTTTCACTGTAGAGATAATCAAAGGAATTACACGATTTTCGCTTGATTTTTTTCACTAAAGGGAATACGAGGCCTTTTGAAAACGTTCAAATTACACTTGCGAAATATATGAATTTTTAATAGGCAGCACTTTTAGTAATATGTTTAATAAAAAAAAAAATTGCGCACCAAATGCACCCTGCTATTTGCTAATTTAAAGACAAATTTATGTGCATGTTTTTGGATTTTATGTGGATTAAAAATCTGCGATTCAGCGTTTGAGATTATCTATTTTAAATAACAGCTAGTGCTATATTTTAATAGGCACATTTAGTAACATATTTAATACAGTTTTTTGGCGCACCGAATAAACCCTGTTATTTGCTAATTTAAAGAGAAATTTATTTGCATGTTTTTTTGGATTTTATGTGGATTAAGAATCTGCCTTTCAGCGTTTGAGATTATCTATTTTAAATAACAGCTAGTGCTATATTTTAATAGGCAGCACATTTAGTAACATATTTAATACAGTTTTTTGGCGCACCGAATACACCCTGTTATTTGCAAATTTAAAGAGAAATTTATTTGCATGTTTTTTAGATTTTATGTGGATTAAGAATCTGCGATTCAGGGTTTGAGTTTATCCTTTTTAATAAGAGCTAGTGATATTTTTAAGGATTAGCAATAGTTATCTTGTTTTTTAGCATCGACTGGCGTATCGAAACCTACACAATAAAGATGTGTTAAGGAGATGGTTAGCGCTAAAGTTAAGTTAATGTTTACGCTAGCGATAGCGTTAAAATTTTAAATAGTTTTTTACTGCTGAGGCTTTAACTTTAGTACACATGTAGACAATGCAAAGTGCGTCATAACGAATGAAACTTTATATTACAAAATTTTATCGTTATTTATATGGCTGATGTTCTTTTCTCTTTTGTTTCGTCCGTAGAGGATCGAAATTTGCGAGCTAAATTTTAACCACTTTAACTAAACCGTTTTGTTTCAAACTTGTCACTTAGATAAAAAAAAACAATGACAATATATTATATATTATAGAGAGATACAAATAGGCGTTAACTTATTTTAAAAATTAGTTAGCAGCAATCTTATCAAATAATACACATAATTTTTTTTTGTTTTTTTTTGTATTAAGACTATTTCAAGAACTATAAAAAGGTGTTTTTACGATGTTATTGAGTATTAATATTTTTATTGCTTTTAAAGAGAACACCGCTTTTTTTAAACATTCAAATATTCAAACATGCAGTATCATACATTAAAAAAAAAACATTTTATTTTCTTCGTTAACTTCACACCTAACATTGTTTTTATACTAGCATTTTTTTTTTTAAATTAATCTTTATTACACCTTTCAATTAGTCGAAGTGTTATACTTCTTCTTCTTCTTCTTCTTCGTTCTTAATTATTAGTGGTGAAGGGGATCGAGATTTATCTGCCAGTAGGTTTGAACTCGAAACTTTGTTCGAATTTATCAACCATGAGCTTTTTGCCGACTCGACCACGCCTCCAACACAATTAAGCGTTACGTGTCAACTGGTTATGCGCCATTGAGGCCATTGACTCCGATTTCAGCCTGCTTTTCTTTTTGGATTTGCTTCCATAGCCTTTGTCCAACCAAGAACAAACTACAAGGCAGCAGTTGTTTAATTTTGGAGTTGTCTCTCCTAGAAGAGTTGCTGTCCCCAGCTAACGAGCCTCATCTGCCCGAGGGTTCGAACTCGAGACTTTTCGGTTTAGCAACCATGAGCTTTACCGACTCGACACCGCCGTCCCCCTGTTATACTTCAATCTAAAGCTTCTCGACTCACTAGAATTTAATTTAAAATATGACAATTCCCCATCAAACCTTGGTTAAAAAAAAATCTCATTTTTTTCACAGCAAGAATCACAAAACGTGTTGGGGATGATTGGCTGATGAGAGAAACACGACACGACATATTGGCTTTCAAAGCTTGCACTGTTAGGGTCCCCTTCAGGTGCGACACGCGAACAAAATAAATTAACTGGTTGAAAGACAACAGTTGGTTAGCGTTTAATTAACTTAAGGCACGTAGTTTATATATATGTATGTATATATATATATATATATATATATATATATATATATATATATATATATATGTTTATACATATTTTAGAGATCCAATTTTAGATTTAATTCAACGGTCGATAGCGTCGATATTATAGAGTTCACATGTTCTTGATATCGGCATGTAAAGGAAAATAGTGGCCAGAATTAGCCTAACTCTACCTTATGTTAGTCGGGTACCCATTAGAGCTGAGTTGGCTCAAGTGCATACTGCAGGCGATTCCTAACTGTGATTCGAATTCAAGACTTTCAGCAGTCAAGAGCTCTACCATCAAACCAAGCCTTTATTATATATATATATATATATATATATATATATATATATATATATATATATATATGTAACTAGGGGAAGTTACCAAGAGACATAACGTGTTACAGTCTGACGTCACAGTGCAGGTGTTGGCTGATGCCAAGGCGTAATATCTCGGGAAGCGATACGAAAGACGGTCTGTCAACTTTGATGTGACAGGATGCAGGTGGCTTATTAAAATCGGACTGTACGACAGAAGCGGCGTAACGATTAGAATCGATTACAATTACGATTATGATAGGACCGAATATGAGTACGATTATGAAGGGGATATATATGGGAAGGCGACGGCTGGTTCAGTCAGACTGGAAGACAGACTCTCTCGCCCGCTCTCGATCAGTCAGTCTGTGTGGCAGTACCCAGTTGGTTATATTGTGTTAAGAAGGACGTTAGACACGTGTATTCAGTTAGATGAAGCCTAGTGAGGACTGTTGGGGGTCCGTTGATTCAGACTATTATTGTGAAACATCTCTCTTGATTCAATATATTATTGTGAAACATTCTTTGATTCATGTAATAAAAGGATCAATAATGAACCTGCATCTTCGAGTATCTATGCTGTGGTCAATGTTGTGTGGAATGAGTGGTTAGACTCGGGAAGGTCACATTTGGCGTTGTCGGCAGGGTAGTCAGAGACTCGTTACATTTGGCTCTGCGAGCAGGATAAGTCTCGTTACATTTGGCGTTGTCGGCAGGATAGACTCGGGGACTCGTTACATTTGGCGCTGCGGACAGGATGAATTCAACGAGACTTGCCGCGTTAGGCACCCATAGTCAACCTAGTTCATAACTGTGTTTAGTGTGTGTGTGAATTCGGACATTCAGGAACAGTGAAAATTGAGGAACGAGGAAAAATTTTTCATACACACACGGTAAGAAAGAACTCTTTTTTTTTTTACTAAAGGAATAAAATGTCTACTCTGGACGAGAAGCAGACCCATATTGTGGTCCTACCCAGAGAGTCCCACATTAACAAATTTTACGGGGACGGTGATCCAACTTTAACCAACAGGTTCAGTGAAGAGGTCAAAGCGGCCTGGGCCTCGAGAGGCATGTCACCAGAGGAACGATTAAGACTGCTGATGGGCAGTATAGGAGAGACGGTTAGGGCAGAGGTCAAATGCCACGATAAAACCATCCAATCAGATCCGGATAAGGTGCTGGATCTGATTATGGAGACCTTTGGGGAGAGACGGTCGGGATCGCAACTGCTAGCAGGGTTCGTAGGCTTAAGGCAGAGATTGGCGGAGAGTGTGATGGAGTACTCACACCGGATGAACAGGGCCTTTGATTCGGTAAAGGTCAAAACACCTGACATTGATGTGCGCCTACTGAGGGACCATTTCATCGAGGGGCTGGCAACCCCGATCCTAAGAAGAGAGTTGAAAGAGGAGGTCCACAAAGACCCGCAGTTGACCTTCCTTCAGGTCAGGAACTCAGCGATCCGCAGGTCCGAGGATGAGGACCAATCGAACTGTTCGGTGGACAAAGTCTCTGTGCCTGAACAGAGACAATCCCCACCCACAGGGGCCGACACGATGGAGACCATGATGGCTCAACTGTTGGCCCACCTAGATAAGGTTGACCAACGTTTGGAGAGGTTAGAAAGCAGGTCAACAGCTGAGAATCAGGAAAAGAACGGGACAAAACAGGGACGGGTTGGACGGCCGCGTCCTGCCAAGCCATCACTCCAATGGACGGCCGACGGTCGACCAATTTGTTTGTCTTGTTCACAACCCGGACATATGGCACGGTACTGCCAGGGAAACGGTCGTCCTCTGTAAGGCAGGGCCAGGCCACAGAGGGGCGAGGTTATGGCCCAAGAAGCAAAATGATGGGAGTCTGTCCCGAAATGGTGATTACGATTGGGGACATCGCGGTGAAGGCAATTGTGGATACAGGCTCCCAGGTGACGACAATCACGGAAAATTTTTACACCAAATGGATGAAAGGAAAAGACCATAGGTTGAGGTCTGACACATGCATGCGCCTGACGGCAGCTAATGGACTAACCATTCCATACTGTGGTTATTTTCTGGCGGATGTCGTGGTGGCAGGACATAGGTTGAAGCAGGTTGGGGTGTTCGTTACGAAACACAACCTAGAGACAAATGTGTCAAATATACCTTGCCTGTTGGGCATGAATATTCTTGGCCAGTTGCCAGAATTTCTTACAAATATTGTCGGATCGACCACACCAGGTCGGGGATCCAAGTTGGCCAGGTTTGCCAAGACCAGAGGAAGGACAGCAGTCCCGGCAAACACGGTCAAGGCAATCACATTACAAATTGGTGATAGAAGTGTGAATGGTGATGTGATGATAGAACCATGTGGCGCCGCACTGAGGGCAGGCGTCGTGTTACTGCGGACATACACATCAGCGGAAAATGGACTAGTTCAAGGATTAGTGGCAAATGTTTTGGATGAGGAAATTTTTATACCGCCTAATACTCTGGTAGGAGTACCACAGAACGTCGAGGTACTAAGGTCGGCACAGTGCATCGAACTGAGCAATACCAGCAGTAATGAAGTAACAATTAGGTCGGTCAATGTGACGGCCGAGGTGAAGAAAGAGGATGGCCGATCATATACATTCCCGGAAACTGAGGACCCAAAACTAAATGAATTGCTGAATAAATACAGTGATATATTTGCCTCGTATGAGGGTGATTTGGGGTACACGGAAGTAATAAAACACCAGATACCCTTACTACAAGACAAGCCGGTGGCGCAACCTTATCGAAGATTACCACCGAGTCACTACTCGGCGGTGAAAGCACACCTGAATGATCTACTAAAAAAGGGAATTATTACAACCAGTACAAGCCCGTATGCGGCACCGATAGTAGTGGTAAAAAAGAAGTCAGGGGAGATAAGACTGTGTTGTGATTACCGGAAATTGAACAATATCACAAGAAGGGATGCATTCCCCTTGCCTCGTATTGATGAATGTCTTGATGCGTTGGGGGGAACAAGATTTTTTTCTACCTTGGATTTGGCTAGTGGCTACCACCAAGTGGCCATGCACCCCAACGATCAACATAAAACTGCATTTATTTCTCCACTGGGACTGTACGAGTGGACCCGTATGCCGTTTGGTCTAACTAATGCACCTGCTACATTCCAGCGAGTAATGCAGAGTGCTATGAGTGACTTTCTATTTCAAATAATGTTGGTGTATTTGGATGATATTCTAGTTTACTCAAAAACTTGGGAGGACCATCTAAAAAGATTAGAACAAGTGTTTCTCCGTCTTAGGGAGATAGGAGTAAAGCTGAACCCAGACAAATGCTGCTTTGGTCTGAAATCGGTACATTTTTTGGGTTATGTGATTTCGTCGGATGGCATCGCCACTGACCCAGATAAAATTGCAGCTGTTAAAGAATGGAAACAGCCAACAACTACAGTAGAGGTCAGATCATTCTTGGGCTTTGCTTCCTATTATAGAAAATTTGTGCCTGGTTTTGCAAAAATTGCCGCACCATTGCATGACTTGGTAAACAAAATGACAAAGAAACACAGTAAGGAGAAAAAGAAAGGTAAAACACAACTGATAGGTGAATTATGGACTGATGAATGCCTGAACTCGTTTAAGCTCTTGAAAAAGGCTTTGACAGAGGCGCCGATATTAGGATACGCGGACTTTGACAAACCATTTCGGCTAGAAATTGACGCCAGCTCTAAAGGTCTGGGAGCTGTGCTATCACAACAACAAAAGCAAGGTTTCAGGGTTATTGCTTATGCCAGTCGAGCTCTGAAGGAATCAGAGAAGAACATGACAAATTACAGCGCCATGAAACTAGAACTTTTGACATTAAAATGGGCTGTGACGGAAAAATTCAGGGACTATTTATTAGGTGCTAAATGTGTGGTATACACTGACAATAACCCCTTGAGTCACCTAAAGACAGCAAAGTTGGGATCCATCGAACAGCGATGGGCAGCAGAATTGGCACTCTTTGACCTAGAGATAAAATATCGCCCGGGGCGGTCCAATGGCAATGCGGACGCCTTATCAAGGAATCCTTACGAGAGACCGGGCGATGAGGAAGAAACGCTGACAGGAATATGTGAGGTCAGAGCGTCAACAGATATCCCTCACGGGGTGCAAGTGAGGCAGAACGGACAGACCGGGGTGGAGCACATTTCCACAGAGCCCGGACATAGGGACATTGGTGATTTTAGTTGCCTTAATCACAAAGAGATAAGAAATGCCCAGAGAACGGATAGTGGCCTACAGCCGCTGTTGAAACACGTCCAGGAACAAAAATTCCCAGGAAGAAGGGAAAGAGAACAATTTGGTCGAGAAACAAAGAAAATACTGAGTCAGTGGGACCGTCTCAGTATACAGGATGGTGTTCTCATGCGGAGAATTCATGACCAAATTGATGGGACAATACACCAGGTGGTGGTGCCTGGACAATTACGAGAAGAAGTGCTAAGGTTGGCACATGACAGGGCAGGACACCAGGGTCAGGACAGGACGCACAAAATATTACGACGAAGGTGTTACTGGCCCAATATGGAAATGGAGGTCAAACGCCATTGTGAGGCTTGTGTGAGGTGTCAGCATGCGAAAATGCCAGTTGTCAAAATGAGACAGCCATCGGGACACCTATTAGCGACAAAACCACTAGAGATTGTGGCTATGGACTTTACGTCGTTGGAGCAATCATCGGATGGGACGGAACATGTGTTGGTAATGACTGATGTTTTCACCAAATGGACTGTGGCGGTGCCCACACGAGATCAGACTGCCAAAACAGTGGCAAAGGTCTTAATAGAACATTGGTTCATCAAATATGGCATACCAAGACAATTACACTCTGACCAAGGAAGGGCCTTCGAGTCAGAAGTAATTAACCAACTGTGCAGCCACTACGGGATCAACAAATCTAGAACAACCACATTTAATCCGAAAGGAAACGGACAGTGCGAGCGGTTCAACCGCAGCATGCATGATTTGCTGCGTACTCTAGAACCTGAACAGAAAAAACGTTGGCCTGATTTTCTCCCAGAGTTGGTATATCTATACAACTGCACACCCCATGCCACAACCGGCTTTTCGCCATACATGTTGCTGTTCGGACGGGAGGCTCGACTCCCTCTTGACTTGTTCCTAGGAAAAAAGGAGAGTATGACTGGCTCATACACTGCACTGGAATATGTGAATGAACATATGAGACGAATTAGAGAAATGTACAGGGTAGTACAGGAAAGACTAGAACATGAAGCACGGCGAAGGGAACCGCCGGTACAGACAAAGGACCCGCCACTCAAACTGAACGACAGGGTATTACTGCGTAGCCACCCGTTAGGCAGAAACAAAATCCACGATCTCTGGGGACAGGAGATATGGCAAGTCGTGGAGATGCCTAAAGCAGGTGGCCCATTTAAGATAAGACCCATCGATCACGCCAAACCGGATCGGTGGGCGAATATTGCTCAATTAAAGAAATATTGTCATAGTCAAGAAGAGCAGTTACACACAAGGAAACCCAAGACAATTAGGGAACCGGAAACTATAACGGAAATTCTCATACCCATCCCGGAACCATGTCACCATCAACAGCGCAACAGCGATACACAAGGGGAGGATACCGGCAACAAGGAGGATCCCGGTCCCTCCAAAAGCAGAGAGACAATAGACCATCAGATAAGTGGTCCGCGGAGAAGTTTGAGAAACAGAAAGAATACGAAATTTTTTGTCAGCAACCATCAATTCTTTCATTGTCGCGCTGGTATGAAAACAGACTGTTCAAAAAAAGTCATAAAAGTGAACTGGTGAAGGCACCAAACGAAAAAAGGTGGATGTGAATTCTAGAACTGTTTTGTGTCTGAGGAAGATGATGTAGACACATTGGATATGTGAAATAGGGATAACTGTCAATCTTATACGAATGTGACGACATTGACAGTGAGTGGAACAATGGATTTTTTTTTTTACGGTGGTGCGATGGACTTTGAAGGACTGCACCTGCCAAGCGTTGTTTGTGGTTGATAACACACAAAAAAAGGCAGGGGTGGATGTAACTAGGGGAAGTTACCAAGAGACATAACGTGTTACAGTCTGACGTCACAGTGCAGGTGTTGGCTGATGCCAAGGCGTAATATCTCGGGAAGCGATACGAAAGACGGTCTGTCAACTTTGATGTGACAGGATGCAGGTGGCTTATTAAAATCGGACTGTACGACAGAAGCGGCGTAACGATTAGAATCGATTACAATTACGATTATGATAGGACCGAATATGAGTACGATTATGAAGGGGATATATATGGGAAGGCGACGGCTGGTTCAGTCAGACTGGAAGACAGACTCTCTCGCCCGCTCTCGATCAGTCAGTCTGTGTGGCAGTACCCAGTTGGTTATATTGTGTTAAGAAGGACGTTAGACACGTGTATTCAGTTAGATGAAGCCTAGTGAGGACTGTTGGGGGTCCGTTGATTCAGACTATTATTGTGAAACATCTCTCTTGATTCAATATATTATTGTGAAACATTCTTTGATTCATGTAATAAAAGGATCAATAATGAACCTGCATCTTCGAGTATCTATGCTGTGGTCAATGTTGTGTGGAATGAGTGGTTAGACTCGGGAAGGTCACATTTGGCGTTGTCGGCAGGGTAGTCAGAGACTCGTTACATTTGGCTCTGCGAGCAGGATAAGTCTCGTTACATTTGGCGTTGTCGGCAGGATAGACTCGGGGACTCGTTACATATATATATATATATATATATATGTACGATTACTTGGAATGTGTGTGTCTCTATGCCCAGAACGGCAAGCAGTGGAATTGTTAAGGTGTTGATTATGACGATGCTATAACAAAGTAGATAAAACATGTAGTCTAACTTCCATGCACGTATCTTCTATATATATATATATATATATATATATATATATATATATATATATATATATATATATATATATATATATATATATAAATATATATATATATATATATATATATATATATATCTATATCTATATATATAATTCTCCTCTTCGAGCCGTTAGAAAACAAGCTGCAAACGCTCTCCCTACCTCCCCACCCCTACATGGTTTTAGTGAGCTGTGTTCACTCTAAATGTTTACAAGCAGAGCCAACGATTTTAAACGTAGGGTGGGGGGGGGGAAGGAAGGGGGGGGGGGGTTATGGTCCTTAACGAGCTACTTATAGTGTTTTAAAGAAATATTTTCAGTGTCAGCGTTGGTACTGTCGAATTCACAAATTATGAATTATTGAAAATTAGAAACAACTAAATAGCGACGTATGTTATGCCGCGGGCCGGCTCGTATATATATAATTCTCTTCTGGGAGAAGCTAGAAAACAAGCTGTAAACGCGCTCCCTACCACCCCCACCCCTACATGGTCTGGTGAGCTGTGGTTCACTCTAAATGTTTACAAACAGAGCTGGGTTTAGTGACGACTATTAGGGGCAGATAATTTAGTTTGAAACGATTTTAAACGTAGGGGGGGGGGAGTAACTAAGTGGAGTTTACTGTAACGGAGGGGGGAGCGGGAAGGAGGGGGGAATATCGTCCTTAACGAGCTACTTATAGTGTTTTAAAGGAATATTTTCAGTGGCCGCGTTGGTAGTGTCGAATTCACAAATTATGAATAACTGAAAAGTAGAAAAAACAACAACTAAATAGCGGCGTATGATATGCCGCGGGTCGGCTCGTAGTTTAAAATTCCGCAAACTAGAATTGCCACTAAAAAACAAACTGACTTTGGTGGGAGGAATACTATTCTCTTATTATTATTCTATTGTCTCCTATTCGGCCACGGTCAGTCCCGGCTCAGGTGAGAGGGGGAATAACCCGCTAGCATTAACAATGACTCAGCAACAACATCTCCCCTCTTCGCCCCTGCCATGACCCGTTTAGTCTCGTCGCATGTGTCTCAAACCTAACCTGCAATCTACGTTTAATCTACACCATCACACTGACTATATTTATCTTATATTATTCAAGAGTGTTGCTTTATTATACGTGCTTGTTATAATAAATATAATTTTATTGAATTCTGTTCTGCTCTGTAGGCGGCCGTCTAAGAGGATTTTGTTTTACAAATATAGTAAATATAATCAAAATAAGCTTAAAAATTAATCCCGCGGGATGCAATTTGATCTGTAGCATGTTTCGTGTATGGCTGATGCACAGCACGAAGCAAATCGAGGGTTTATTATTGAAGAGTGTCTGCAACACGCTCAAACCAAGTCTTTAATTTTTCATAAACTTGTCTCAGAGGAAATTTGAATTTAGCATCTCATATTTTGTCTTGTATTGAAATATGAGTAGGCGCTGAGGTTGTTTTATAAACTATAACCGAACAAAAATACATGTTAGTTTTAAGTCAATAGATTTTTATTATTTCAATTATTCTTATCAATTTTAATTTTTTTTATTTATGTGAATTTAATGCATAAGAATTAAGATTATAATATAAATAATGTCAAAAGACATTAGATTTTGACAGTCAAGTTCGAAAAAAATCTGAAATTAACATTTATCTGACGCCAGACTAACCAACAACATCACTAGATTAACAAGCAACATCAGCAGACTAACCAACAACATCAGTAGATTAACAAGCAACATCAACAGACTAACAAACAACATCACCCGATTATCAAGCAACATCAGCAGACTAACCGAAAACATCACCAGTCAGGCACTAGACTGGAGTCTACGTGTAAAGTAGGTAGGCCAAAACAAACTTTGAAAAGATCTGTAGTCAGTGAAGCAGAAGCGGACGGAATGTCGTGGACCCAACTTGGAGGAATCATTTAAACCGAGGACGATGGAAAGGTGTACTTTCGCCCGAAACCACAAGGGGTCCACAGGATTAATGATCAGTTTTTCTTCCAGAATTTTTTCTCCGGGAGGTGGTGGGGACTTGAAATTTTCGGGGGGGGGGGGGGTGGTGGTAGACTTTCTTCTGGGGGTGGGGGCGTACACTGTATATATTTTCTATATAAATTATATAAATTTCATTTCGTTCGGGGAGGGGGGGGGGCGGTAAAAATTTTTCGGGGGGGCTTTGTCCCCTCCGAAGGGATGCCTGGAAGAAACTCTGTTAATGATCATGAAGAGACATACGACACTCCATACTTCCCAACACGTATGATTCTATTGATTTTTCTATGTATTAGGAACATAATCTTCATAAAACGACACATATGTTACCAATTATTCCCCCGTGTTTTAAGAAACTTAAACCACACAAAATGACGCATGTGTTACGAAAGATTTATGGGGGTCTATAGAAAAATAATCCTTACAAAGCGACAAATTAAAAAAAAAAGATACAAAAAATAAAAAATAAAAAAATAAAACAACATGGAATGACCAAAAGCCAAAAGACCAAAAGTACTTGGTAAAAGATAAAATATCACCAAACTCCACCCCCCCCCCCCCCTTCCCACCAAAAAAAAAAAAAAAAAAAAAAAAAAAAAAAAAAAAAAAACGCCACCGACAAAAATCTATAAAAAAAGACCCCCCAGATAAAAATAAAACCTCAACCACCGGATCTATTGAAAATCGTCGATGTATACTGGAGACATGGACATCTGCCCGGGGCTAGAGATTTGATTGATTCCAAACACAAGAATACCGGGCTCTGGAGTCAAAGATGAAAGTCTTCCCTCACCCACACATAGAATGGAGGGGGCGTATTTTAAAAAAGGGAGCACAAAAAAATTTGACTTCCTAAAAAGGCTTACTGTAATGTTCGGAATTTCCGAATTTTTTGACAAATTTCCAACCAATTTTACAAGACTAGGAAGAGGAGGTGATTTGAAGGCTACATCTTTGAATATGCTAGAAAGGTTGTGGAAAATTTAGAAATCATTTTCTGTTTTACTTTCTATACGTATTGAATTAGGTACCCATGTACTGAAAATCATATACTTCGATATTCATATTTTTCGATATCGGTGTATTTTGATATGTATGTATTTCGATATCCATGTATTTCGATATCCGTGTAATACGATATCATTGTATTTTGATACCCAGTTATTTCGATATCCGTAAGTTTAGATACCTAGTTATTTTGATATCCGTACGTTTAGGTATCTATATTTTTCCTAATGCAGTGGCGTAGCGAGGTCGGATGTCACCCGGTGCGGCACTTAATGGTGTCACCCCCCAGAGGCGTTGCGACCCTACCCGGGGACAAACTTTCAAGTTTTCGATTGCACCACCCCCCCCCCCCCTCAAACTTTCGATTTGCACCCCCCCCCCCCCTCAAGTTTTCGATTTGCACCCCCCCCCCCTCAAACTTTCGATTTGCACCCCCCCCCTCAAGTTTTTCTCTCTATATGTTGTTATTTTTTGCCTTGGTGTCACCCCCGTAAATGGTGTCACCCGGTGAGGTCCGCACCCCCGCCCCCCCTCGCTACGCCCCTGTCCTAATGTATATGCCAATCTTTTGCTCGAAAAAATGTCACGCTAGGGTCCTAATTAAGTAAATTTTAATAAGCGGTGAGGTAAATAAAATATACGTTTTTCACTTCTTCAAAAAACTAAAACATTATTAAAGGTGAGTCCAAATCTAAAATAACTAACATAATTAGCAAATAAGATTTTTCTTTCATAATATATATATATATATATATATATATATATATATATATATATATATATATATATATATATATATATATATATATGTGTGTCTCGATTTTGATAAATTAAGTCTGCGCCAATAATTTCAAAGAAGAAATAATCTAAGTCTAAGACAGAAAAAAAAATCGGTTAAGCAAGGCTCGATACAGGTCACTGTATGTTCTCTAATATAACATTCACACCACCGTCTATTTGTATTCGCTGTTTTCTTACGAGATTCACAAAGCTGGTTTTTCCACGGAAGGGCTAGTTTAATTAACAAACAGTGGGAGTCGCCGAATCTCGAGGGATAAATGAAATAAACTAATTACAGAGAGCGACCTACAGATGAAATATATTCCCAATTACTACCGTTAGCACGGTCTTTGGCCGGCAATGCCGTCATAATCCTGCCGGCTGACCGGCACTGACCAGCGGGAGACGCGTCTGATGACCCAAATCTCGATGGCCAGACAATGGATGTGGTCAGCGAGACTGGACAGTTGATTAGGTTTGGTCGTCTGTTTAAAAAGAGAGGTATTGAGAACCCAAGTAAACATCGATTATGGGTGGGTGGAGAATCGATTTTATATGCTTGTATGTATATATTTCAGTTGCGTAACCTTGATTAAAAATTATAAGCTTTTTATATGCTATATATATATATATATATGCTATATACATGGTATAAACATGGTATATACATGGTATATACATGGTATATACATGGTATATACATGGTATATACATGGTATATACATGGTATATACATGGTATATACATGGTATATACATGGTATATACATGGTATATACATGGTGTATACAAGGTATATACATGGTATATACATGGTATATACATGCTAAATACGTAATAAATAAATAAATAAATATAAATATATATATATATATATATATATATATATATATATATATATATATATATATATATATATATATATATATATATTAAATAGATTGTATATACACTTTATATGTATAGTATATGTGTTTAGAAAAAGAAATGGCGTTATTTTGAGAAACATACTCTAATGTTATACATGTACTTTAAGGTGCACTGAATGACCCCATTGAGAAAACAACTTTATAAACCAAACCCCTGCCGTCTTTACTGCCTAGCTGAAATCCCCACCGCTGTAATTGTATCCTAGCTCCACACAAGGACCTCTCTATCGCCGGGGTTCAAGGTATCGGCAAAAGGCCCTCGTCCGAGTGGACGTGTTTACAGAAGGACAGCTGTATGGGGCTACAAGTACCGTAGTTAGCCATATGGTTGTAGGGAGACAACGGTCAGATCCATTTCGCTTAGTGTGCTTAGCCCTTGACCATCTCAACATCTGGGTGAAATTAGTTCAGGTCGTATCTTGTTTATTAAAAAAAAATAACATGTGTTATCGATATTAAAAAAAGCCTGTTATTCTTAGATTTGATATACAGAAATGCTCTGTTTACTCTTAATACTATCGCTTATACAAATATTAATGAACATAAGTCCTGTCAGCTAACAATCCATTACACCATAACCAAATTATAATGTAACGAGCCGACCCGCGACGTATCATACGCCGCTATTTAGTTGTTTTTTCTACTTTTCAGTAATTCATAATTTGTGAATTCGACAGTACCAACGCTGCCACTGAAAATATTTCTTTAAAACACTATAAGTAGCTCGTTAAGGACGATAACCCCCCCCCCCCCTTCCGTTAAAGTAAACCCATTAGATACCCATTAGAGTTGGGTCTACTGACTTGAACCCGGATTCGAACTCGAGACTTACGGGTTAGCAGTCCAGCTCTCTACCACTAGACCACTCCGTCCAAAATGGACCTTAGGATAACAATACACAAACACACGAGATTTTCTTAACCAACACCCGCGCCATCCCCTGAGTTCTAAACCAACCTAGGTTCGATCGAATCCCAGGGGTTCTATGAGTCAGTCTTAGGGGTTCGGCGGAGTTCAAGACACATCAGACTCATTTGATTCACGATCAAATTTTGTCAGTGCTAAAGATAAAACTACACATAAGGATTTGGTGAATGCGCATATAGAACTCTAAGGGTAGGTACCTTTAAAAGGTTAAGAACTACTGTTGTAGACTATTCTAGACTATTCAACCTTATTCTAGCTTAACCTCTCCATGACATTTAACTATAACCATAGTCTAAACCAAAGACGTAACATAATTCTAATCATAATTATAGTTTTTTTTTTTTTTTTTTTTTTTTTTTTTTTTTATGTCATATTGTCCACGATTTTCTTTTATATATAAATGTTGGTAGAATTCATCATAATTATAGTTCTTAAATCAAACCATTACATTTTTCTCCTAATGATAATCGTTATCTTAACACTAAGCCAAACCTTAACAGAATAGCCGACACTGATAAAAGCCTGTATACAAAACCCTATAGCCTTGCCTGCTAACAGAAAAAAAAAACATGTTTTTTTTTGTTTTTTATAAACCTGGCCAGCATGCACTGCCATATCTGTCGAGAAGTGTAATTACGTTTGACACTACATCCATCAAACACACGGTTGTGTAACACTACGAAAAAAAAAAAGAACAACAAGCAGTTGTTTCCCCTATTACTCTACAACACAGCTAAGGGGAGGTAATTGATTTTTTCTTCTTTTTTCTCTCTCTGTTATGTCATTACATTGTTTGACCCTGTCGTTGCTGAGGTTTGATATGGTAATTCTGAAGTGCAGTGTTTTTAAAAAAGAAATGTCGCTGACGATTATAAATCAATTTGCTGCAAGGGAGGCTGAATTATTTTAAACATAAAGCTGTTTTTTTTTTCTCGAGATTACGAGACTTCAACAAAGCCATGTGTACTCTCTCACTCAATTATGACTGTCCTTTTTGCGAACCAACATTTCTAGCTTTAAATGGTAACTGCAAACACGTTTATCATATACGAGCCGACCAGCGGTGTATCATACGCCGCTATTTAGTTGTTTTTTCTACTTTTCAGTAATTCATAATTTGTGAATTCGACAGTACCAATGCTGCCACTGCAAATATTTGCTTTAAAACACTAAACCCCCATTCCCCCCCCCCCCCCCCGTGAAAGCAGCCTCCTCTTAGTTACCTCCTCTAAGTTTAAAATAGTTTCAAACTGAATTATCTGCCCCTAATAGCTGTCACCAAACCCGGCTCTACGATTGTTTTGTAAATATTTAGCGTGAACTACAACTCACCTGACCATGTGAGGGTGGGGGGGGGGGGATGGGGGGGGGGGTGGTAGCGATGGAGAGGAAGAGAGGGGACTGCAAGGCGCGCGCTTGCAGCTTGTTTTCTAACGGCTCCCAGAAGAGAATTATATATACGAGCCGACCCGCTGCGTATCATACGCCGCTATTTAGTTGTTTTTTTTCTACTTTTCAGTAATTATAATTTGTGAATTCGACAGTACCAATGCTGCCATTGAAAATATTTGCTTAAAAACACTAACCCCCCCCCCCCCCCCCCCCACGTGAAAGCAGCCTCCTCTTAGTTACCTCCTCTAAGTTTAAAATCGTTTCAAACTAAATTATCTGCCCCTAATAGCCGTCACCAAACCCGTCTCTATGATTGTAAAATGTGGGGTGGGGGTGGTAGTGATAGTGATAGAGAGGAAGAGAGGGGACAGCAAAGGCGCGCTTGCAGCTTGTTTTCTAACTGATCCCAGAAGAGAATTATATATATAGATAGATAGATATTATATATATATATATATATATATATATATATATATATATATATATATAGTTTGTTTCTGTAAAGACAGTCGATAGGCTCCCTAGATTTTGGCTCCCGATGGCTCTTTACGATAATTACAAAAAAAATTACCAGCTATTGTTTTACTAAAAAACAAAACTAGGTATAATTTAGATATTAACTTGGATACATGAAAAAAAATAAAAAAAAGTTTAGAACAAGGTTTCTAGACATCCGAATGGCAGACAAAACGGTCCCCAAGATTTAATGTGTAGATTCAAATTGTCACAGTATTTATTATTACTCGTTTACTAGCTCATTCGTCACACTATAAGACTAGACATATGGTGATTGGTATCTGGCCAAATTAAAATTATTATAGGCTCACTCTTCTATGTTCTTAGTTGTAATTTTGGACAGGATTTCCATGAACACTATAATGTATTACGTATTAACATATTATGCTCTCATATGACATTTGACTCCAATTTCAGCCTGCTTTTCTTTCTGGATTTGCTTCCATAGTCTTTTTCCAACCAAGAACACACTACAAGGCAGCAGTTGTTTGAATTTAGAGTAGTTCTTCCCTAGATGGGTTGTTGTCCATATCTATCGAGCCTCATCTGCCCGGAGTTTGAACTTAGGTGTGTTTGGTTTAGCAACTATAGGCTAAATACAAAAACGGGAAAATGTAGATATTTTACAACAATTAAAGCTTTTCACGTGCAAGACACAGGAATATTCTTAAAGATAAATCCATAATGGCCGATTTATGTTCTAAATATATCTACAATAACAGCAGAACTTTGCCACCATTATTTACGTTTTTTTCCTAGCATTATGATTACGATCTATTTATACAATCTTATAAATAACACCTTCAAATGCTGGTAATTGTTCCGTTTAAATTCTGAAATACCCACACTTATATAAAATAAACTATGGCAGTTCGTCACGACAATATTTATTTTTATCCTTATCAATAAGCAGTGCTCGCTTATTACTGGACTGGAATTGTTGGTATTTACGCTTTATTCACTTTGAGTTAACTCTAAAGTGATTATTAGGTTCATGTAATGTTTTAAGGTTGATAGATGGGCTAGGTGCCAGATCAGTGTTTCTTTCAGATTTTTTTCTCCGGTTGGGGGCACTTGATATTTTCCGGGGGTCGGAAACATTGTCCGCACTACCCCACCCCCCTCCCGAGAGATACCTGAAAGAAACTCTGGTCCATGTTAAGGTATTTTCGCAGTTTTCGGTACGTTTATAATCAATTAGTAAATACATACATTGTCGCTTATTCTCTGAGGTGTTTGGGGTACCAGCGTTGTTTACCTCTTAATTTTCTGTCATATTTCTTGGTCCTCTGCTGATCTAAGTAGTTTTGTAATTGACAGCCCAGTCAATTTCTTGCAGTCCCCCATCAAAGGTTTCAAATGTATTGCAAATCTAGTGTATTTGACATGGGAGTTTAAGTGTGTGTCTCTATTTAATAGGTGTCGTGTGGGTATTAGTTGCCTATGGGTCAGTTATCTACAATGTATTGGACGGCGTGGTCAAATGGTAGAGTTTTCGACTGTTAATCTGTAAGTCTAGAATTCGGATCCAGGACTTGAGTGGGTAAGACGAGCTTGAGTTCACCCAGCTCTGATGGGTTCCTGGCTCACGAAAGTACATGCATAAGGCATAAGGCTG
Source organism: Physella acuta (assembly GCF_028476545.2). Classification (NCBI taxonomy): domain Eukaryota; kingdom Metazoa; phylum Mollusca; class Gastropoda; family Physidae; genus Physella; species Physella acuta. The sequence goes on from NW_026732404.1 coordinate 83,883, forward strand.
ACCACTTTGTCCCTGCCAATGCCGAGTTTACTGAAACAGGTGAACTCTACTCCACCTGCCCCCTTTGGCCATAATGTTAAAAACAGTCCATTATTTACAATCTACATACACTAAACCTATTTTATAAGTCAAAAGCAGCCATGCAATTGTATACATTTTTTCAACTATGTTTAAGTAAACGACAAACTAATCGCGTATGGTGTGTTAAAAATGCTGAAAATGCAGTTCACGTTAAAACAAGTTAATTAAAAAAGTCTAGTGACATTTGTGCGCAATTTCCTTATGTTATCTAAAAATAGCTCTGACGTATAATGTTGGGGTGCGTTCAAGCTAGAAGAACAATTGGTTTGTAGGTGTTTATGTAATTTTAAAATTTGTGACCGAACGAGAGAATATTTTTGAAAACTTTCTTCGGCAATATTGTTCTAAATTATGACAGGAATCGATTGGTACATGTTTCAAGTCGCTAAGTGGTCTGGTTGCCGAGATATGGGCCAAAAACTGAATTTTTTCGAGGTTTTTTGGCTTTTCCGGGAAATACATGAAAGAAACCCGGAATTTTTATGGCCTATGCTCATTCTCGTAACTTGCTTAACATAATTGCTTTTGGAACTATTCATCGATATTGCTTCGTTGAGGAGGAGATACGACTTAAAGCCCGGACACACATTCATCCATCCATCCATCCATTCCCAGAAATGACGAGTTAATAAACGCAATTCTCCAGAATGGAAATTGCGCTAAAAAATCCAGACAATATGCAGACAATATTTCAAACGCGCAGAAAAAAAAACTAAATCATTCCTTTCCTCTCAAACTAAATTGCCGACATCGCGAATATGGCATTATCGAGCTCACGGCACACTACGCATAAATCAATGACGTCATTATTATAGCCCTTCCCATACGTCATTCAAAAAAAAAATCTGTAACAATATGTTTACATTATCGTCTTATCTTTCAAACATTGAACTCTTCAAACACATTATTTCATCCTATTCTTTTCAAACAAAACAAAATCTTCATTATTTCTCATCTTTCTTTGCAAACCCCACAATGCTCGTTTTATCCATTGTGTAGGACACATCTGCTAATCCTATTACCATGGGAAGTCTATATTTACCCCGGCATTGTACTCTTAAAAAGACGGACTTCCGAAATGAGGCAATGCATTGTAAATGGAACAATTAAATATCCTTGAAGCGACAAATCAATAACGCGCTTGACGATTGAAATATTTGATCAATTTCTGTAAATTTATTTCGGAACATTTTATACAGTGATTTCTGATTTTTTTTTATCCGGAAGCTTCTGGGTTGTCATGGGTAGAATCAGAATTGAGAACCTCGTATTGCTGTTAATAATAATCCATCAAAATATGAATACACGTATTTATCAGATTCGCGAATAACATTGTTTTATAAATTTAGGGAACAACTCTGTTGGCTAATTAAGTTTAAACATAGACCATTTATTTTCGTTACTACCTCATTCCAATTGTATTATGTCAGTGGTTAGCAGCTTATTGAAAATCATGTGAGCAATTTGTGCTATTTTTTTATAAGTAGTTCGGGCCTTTGTCCTAATTTTTGCCTAAGTAGGTCAATAATGTCTTCGATTATGTAGTTCGAATATGTGTCCAATTTTTATCGAACTACGTGTAACTTTGGTCCATTGTTGTCTAAGTAGGTCAGACATTTGTCCTATTTTTGTGTAAGTAGGTCGCAGGAAAATCCTATTTTAATCTAAGTAGGTAGGGATTTCTGTGTAGATCGGCATTTACTTCTATTTTGATCGGAATAATTCGGCCTTTTGTCCTATTTTTGTTTAAAAAGGACTTTATTTTCTCATATATTGGTCTATTGTCTTATTTTGTTGCTCTATACTCTATTGTGATCTAATTTATTCTTATTTTGCTTTTGTAATCCTTTTTTGGATGACGATCATGATAAGTATTGTCATACAACACGGCCTCTTCTCATTCCGCATTTTTCATAGACCCGACTTTTCATTGTTTTGTCCCCTGCCAGTCGTCCCACACCACATTGTCCCTACGCCATCAACACACCATTACCACAACCAACTACATCAAACAACATCTGTTCACTTTTGCACAGCTCAAGATTTTAACCCCTGGATTATAACTTTAAAAAGATCGCTTCGATAAACGGTTTTTACCGTAACCCGTCTAGGCGGTTATTGAAACACAATGCGATTTAATTCAAGATAATATCGTATTTCAAATATCGAATGATATTATTGATATACAAGACCTTTGATTCGTAGGCTGAAATACGAACGACCTTATCATTCGTGCGTTAAGGTATGTGTGGGGTTGTTACCATATTGCTATGAAAGCCATATATATATATATATATATATATATATATATATATATATATATATATATATATATATATATATATATATATATATATATATTGTATCCAGCTAACCGTATTGGTCACGTATCTAGGTAGGTTATGTCTCTTGTATCTAGCTAGGCTAATATGTCTTGTCTCTAGCAAGATATGTGTCTTGTATCTATCTAGTCCAATATGCCTTGTACTAGCTAGACCTTTATGACTTGTCTTGTATCTATCTAGACCTACATGTCATATATTTAGCTAGACCGATATGTCTTGTATCTATCTAGACCTACATGTCGTACATCTAGCTAGACCTATATGTCTTGTATCTATCTAGAACTACATGTCGTATATCTAGCTAGACCTATATGTCTTGTGTCTATCTAGATCTACATGTCGTATATCTAGCTAGACCTATATGTCTTGTATCTATCTAGATCTACATGTCGTATATCTAGCTAGACCTATATGTCTTGTATCTATCTAGATCTACATGTCGTATATCTAGCTATACCTATATGTCTTGTATCTATCTAGATCTACATGTCGTATATCTAGCTAGACCTATATGTCTTGTATCTATCTACATGTCTTGTAGTTACCCATGCTATGTAATTAAACTGTTATGAATTGTTGGTACATGTACCGTTAATTCTTGCTAAGCAGAAAAACACCTTAGGTGTATTTATTCTTGTCGCTATACCGTTAGTTACTGCAGTTATGTAGCCCGATGTTTTTGGCTATTCTGTACATAGACCGATGTTTTTGCCATTGACGTTGACAAGATACTTTATTTATACCAAAAATTGCTAAACCACCCCCTCCCATCTAGGCTGAAAATAAAATGTAAAAATTGGTTGTAATTACTTCTTATTTTATATTCAGCCTAAAGGAAAAACAAGTCCTAACTTTTAAGTCATGATACGGTTTAAGAGCTAGTACATTAAGTATAATATGAATTTAATACATATGCAGTTAACTTCTCATTATTTAGTCAACGTTTGGGAAATACCGGACCTAAGCTCTAAGTCCTTATAATATTTGAGAACCACCAGGTTCAGTATACACTAACTTTAATAAATCTGCGGTTAACTTCTCATTATGTGGTCGACCTCTTGAAAACAACAGTCCCGCCATGATATTGTTTTAGGAATTAGACCGTTAAGTTTAGAATACATGTTAATAAATCTGCAGTTAACTTCTAATCATATAGTTAGCTCGTAAAAATCGACAGTCCTGAGAACTAGTA